>NW_024962264.1:22225973-22237954 GCF_019238085.1 Lagopus leucura
AAAAAAAAAAAAAAAAAAAAAAAAAAAAAGGCAAGAAAGAAATGAATGTCTTTGAAATCTACTTTTTTGTGTTCGACCAATTTCTATTATGATGATTCATTTGTTAGCAAAACTTTGGTGACGCTGACTTTCCATCTTACTCAAAAAGTAAAAAATGCTTTGCATTTTTAAACCTGTTGTAGACGATCTGTGAAGTTATCAAAGTACATTTTTTTTTCCTTTAGCTTTAATAATGTTATGATTTTGTGGCAAGACCTGATCGAAGAGTAAGGCAGAGAGAAAACTTCAGCTGCATTTATTTTTCCCCCAAATAATCTGATCTTAATCCAGAACAATGCATAAGTAGAAACTGCTTCCACTAAACTACCTGGTTTCTTACCAGAAGTGAACCTTTCCATGCCACAATGAGAACTTGAAATAAAATCTGTGACATTGCTGACTAACATTTCTGATAAGAGGAAAATACCAGATATGCAATAGGGAAGTTCTTACAAATTCATTCTAGAAAAAGATTTTCACTGCCTTAAGTGCATCTCATTATGTAAGAAATTTGAATGAAAACTTCCATTTTTTAAATGAGACTTGGCCTTGTATAGGCTTACTGTAGTGCATATGCTACTGTGTGGAACTACATGAAGGAAGAAATTTCTATGAAACTTTGAAAGCATGGGAAAGAAAAACAGAATTAAGATTTGCTTTGAAATCTCTGAGAGTAAATCTGTGCAAAGCTGTGTGAAACTGAGTGATCAAAGACTGTACATTGATATGGGATGTAAACACCATACAATGAGCTTTAACCTGAAAAGATCAGAACTGTGCTCTGTGGCTGTCTCTCTGCTCCATTTTTCTGTATTTTCTGCTCAGTTTTCCAATGACCATTCCAAGGGCTTCTGAGCTGAGTTTATGGGCATTTTTATTTCTCCTGTCCTGAAGGCTCTGGGATCAGTATTTCCTTTATAATCGAGCTAGATCTGGATTCAGCTGTTTCCTGGGCCTTTGTTGAAATCAGTCTCTGACCTCACTGCAGCAGTCCCTTCCTGATACCAGTTTATCAAGGTTCCAGAAGCCTCTCTGTGCTTCTTTGCTTCCTTCTTTGCTTTTTCTGCTCTCTCGGAACCAAGGCAAATGAAAAGAGGGATAGAACCAGACTTTTATCTGATCAACAATGTGTTTCACATTCTTTCTACAGGTGTAGTTTGTTCCTGATAACTGTCAGATTCCCTGAGCCATTTTGCAATGGCTCTATGCAAAAGATGCAGGGTTGCCAAATATTGAAATTGAAAAGTCAGAATGACAATTTTCAAAAGATTGGTAAAAATCCTTTAATCTCACATCCCCAGCTGAAAATCTGGGTGAAGTATATCTGTATTAGATCAGTCTGTCACAAAAAAAATTGCTTGCATAAGTTGAAAACTACTTATGTTTAGGAGAGAGTGGATAAAGCTGTTAGTCACTATCTGTGCTTAACTGTCATAAAAGGGAATTTGGACTATCATAACTTAGTTTTTGATAACTAACATAAACTTTGGATTTATGCACCTTAACACAGTAAAAATACTGCTCTCAGATTTTCCTGAAGTTTTATTTGCACGTTAACATAAACTAACCATTCAAAAATTTGAAGTTTTATATTATGGTTGAGCTGCATTTCATGAAAGATTGAGTACACCTAGGCTCGTACCAACCAGAAAAAACAAATGATCAGACAAGCACTCTTTCTCTTCTGTTGTTTTGATCCTTAAGGTGCTTATTAAAACTACAGTGGCACCTGTATGTTGGGTCTGCTATTAGCAGTGCTCTACCTTATGCCCCTTATATTGAATTTTCAACTTGTTGGCTGTCTTCCTGTGGATGAAAATTAGTTTTGCTTGTCTGTAATTTACAAACATGATACACTTTAAGGAGTACTTAAAAACTTTATGCTGCGTTATGTTTTATTTCTTAATTTGTCAGTTTTCCTTTGTCTTTTCTTTTGCTCTCTTAAGCACTGGAATGAGGCCTAACAAATCTGACTTGTTAAGGGCATTGTCAAACCAGATCAGTCACCTTTGGAGTGGTGTGTGGGAATGGGCAAAGGATGAGTGATTCGTGTTGAGTATAAAAACGAGTGTCAAAGATTTGTATGTGCTCCTTTGCAGATTCTATTTCCTTGCATTGTGTGTTCTTCAGTTTTCTAACCTTCTAGAAGTTTCATTTGATATCTTGTGTAATTTTTAATGAAAAGTCACAAACCCCTTTGCTTCCTTGGTAAATGATTTTAAAGAAAGCCCATATTTCTGTGCTTATGGTGTTTAAAATTAGCAAAGCTAACTGAGGAATTAAAAAAAAAAAAAAGGGGGTGAGTGGGGGGAGGGGGAGAAAAGGATCCACATACTACTGCTTTTAATAATTTGTGAAATCTTGTCACATTTTATATAGACTGTTGGCATGCATGCACTGTGTCCATGTGCACTTGGAAGGTGAAGGCTCAGGTTCCTAACTAGATGTCCATTTCACTTCTGAATCATATTTAGAACAAACACAATTTTTTTCTATAATTATGGGTATAATCTTATAGCTGCTAGAAGAACCAGATCAGAATCTGAAGATGTGGGCTCCAGTGAGCACACACAACACAGAATGCCTACTTTGCTGTAGCTGTAGGCTCTAAACCAAATAATTAGGTATTCCATGGTAGTTTTTCTCAGAAACTGGAATAATTGACTGTCACTCGCCTGATAGTTCTCAAGGGCATCAGATCTCCATTGCAGACTATTGGTTAAAAAAGAAATATGATTTGCAGAAAGCCACTAAGAAAGGTCTTCTACTGTAAAAATGTTATACTGTATTTTTTAATGTATTACACAGTGCTAAAATATTGTCTGTAATCGATTGTATGCGATTGATAGAATGCTGCACTTCTCCATACAGCTAGGGGCAGCTAGTGTTCCTTAGATAAGCTTAATGTGGATAAATTAGATGGCATTAACAAAACCTGGTGGATGAGTCTTTGTTAAGGGTTTAGAAGCCCCAAAAATATTGAAAGAAGAAGCCTCTAGGAAAACTATTGGCAACTGCCAAATAAAAGAATTATAGTAATAATGTTATCCAAAAGCTTGGTGCCTGCCCGATCATTGATAATGTTGCACTTAAAGAGGGGAAGAGAAGGGAAGGTAAAAGAGGTTTTGACTATTAGGGTACATGTTGAGAATTCATGTAAGAATTGTTCTGTTTCCATATTTGCTGTAAGCTTGCTGTCTATTGATGTCTTCCTACCAGTCTGCACAGCTCATCTCTGTAAGTGAGGCAATTACTTGTTTTTTTTAGCCTAAAAATGAAAGAACAAGGCCTTCATGGATCATCATTAAAGAATAAAAATCAGAACTTACATAGGAGAATCATAACTGCTCCTTGTTTAACACTACCAGAAAAGGAAAAAAAAAAAAAAAAAAAAAAAAAAGGGATTATAAGAAAAATTATACAAGGCTGGATAGGGTATCTTTTTCTAGAGAGACATTACAAAAAAGAAAATTCAAACAATCAACTCTGAAAGCCGTCTGTTATGCCTAAATGTTAAAAGGTGCTGAGAACTTGATGCAATATTGCATTTTGGATGTACTACCATATCCACAGCCTTAGGGCTCAGCTGAGAAATGAATGCCAACCATGGCTAGTTTTCTTGCTTTTGACATTTTGTCCCAGATTTGTCCTTTCCTGAAGTGTACTTCTACATCTGTTTTTTAGATTAATATGCACAAAATGTATTCAATTTATGTTTACACTTCTATAAAAGCTAATGTGGACCTTTTATTTATTTTATTGGAAAAAATTCACTATTCTACTGATGTGTTTTCCACTTGCCTCTTCTTTTTGAGTAGTGCAAGTGTCTTAAGGGAAAACCCAGTTCTGTAGGAATTCAGCCTTGGAACGCAGTCTACTAAATAAGAGCATGTTGAAATTCAAAATGAGGAGTGAGAATGGAAAAAAAGAAGTGTATTTGAGGATTGGATTGTCACAGTCTATTGCAGACTCAGTTATTAACCATATCACAAAAAGGCAAAACACATCAAAACATATGATAACTGCCCAGTTTCCAGAAACAGGAACTCTTCATGGGGTAAACACAGTTGTGTATGTTAAACCAGTTACACAAGCAAACATTGGCTTCCACATAGCCATTGCCATAAAATCTAAGAGACACTCATTATCAAGGCAGAGGTATGCTATATGATTTCAGGAAAATGGAATGGTAAAATCACTTGGTTAGAACATATTAAATTTCAAAAAGAAAATCTAAATTAGTTTTGAAGCAGCTAATTAAGATGACAGCACCCTTGACTTTTTATTTCTTAATTTCTTAATTATTTATTTCTTGATTTAGCATTTCTATATCTCTCAATTTGAATCAATGTATCTTACTGTTTTTAGAATTTAGAATTGTGATTTTTGCGTAAATACTTTTTTTTTTTTTTTCCTTCTGGCAGCTACTGAGATATAAGTGGAATATAAAGCTGTTAAAACAAGTGTTGCATATGACTCCAGAAATCAGGGAATAACTAACACAGAAATTGACTGCAGTTAATTCTAGAATGCTGGTTACTCTTCCTTCAAACTCTGCTTGGCAATATATATGGAGAAGAGTCATACAACTCTCAGTTGTAATACTTACTGAAGCTTAAGTGTGATAGAAGAGTTCCATGGTGCTCTTGATGTATAGGTTAGATTGTGTACTTGGCTTTGGAGTTCATGCAAGCAAGACTGTTCTTTAAATAAGCTGTTGCACTTTTGTTGCTGCTTTACCACTGCACTGAAGTTACAGCTAGCTGCGATAGCCCAACCCTCAGACAAGGCCCAGATGTGAAATTTCTGCTGGCACAGCTCTCTGCCAGTCCCTGCTTTGGCAGCCACTTGCCAGCACTCCCGCTGGAGCTCTGTGCTTTGTCTGGCTCTTGGATGTAACCCTTGCTTTCAACATAGCCTGGGGCAAAGCACTATCAGTCACAACCCGGAGTTTCTCCCACCCAAGTTCCTGCTGCATCTTATACTTTTCCTGAGAAGCTGCTTTCCAGACCAGTGCAACTGGAGCTTCAGTCTTTGTCAATCCTAATCTTAATTACTGTTAACCCATGTAAAAATCACCCAACAGCTGTTACCCAGATGAAAATTTTGTCCACAGTGAAGTTATCTTGAGAAATTGTTAAAATTGGATATATCTGGGGCATCTCAGCCTCATATGGGGGCAATCAAACAGAAGTTCAGGTTGCAACAAGAGTTTGGCTGCCTTTGGGCTCAGTAGCTGCAAGGTTTGTTATGTAAGGCTCAATCCACAGGTTACGGTGAAGAAAAACTTTTGAGTCTCAGAAGTACTATGGGCGAACAGCGGCTGTCCACTAGTTAATTTAATTCTTTTCAATCCAAACCAAGCAGGTTTTAAAAGAAAATACTGAAGAGAGACCAGGAGAGTTGACAAGTTTCTGAAGTGGGCTGTATTTATCCCCTTTGTTGTCATAACCGTGTTGAGCTCTGACAGTATTCTCTTGAGCCAGGTTTACAAAAATTTGCTTTTTTTGACTGTGTGGAATGGCTTTTGCTAGAGAACTATGCTCAGAAGTCTCTTCCCTATGTGCACTTTCTTTCCTGTGACATGGGTTTTCTGTTTTTGACATATGAGTTCAGCTGGCTCCTAAGATGTAAATGTGACTGATGGCTTCCCTTAAACTACAGGCATCAGGTGGGAAAGAACCAATGAACTGATGATCCTTGCATTATTGTCTGATAATCAAATCTGTGATCTAATTAACTCCCATATCATGCCATAACATGATTCTTCCAAGAAAACCAGTTCATAGTGGAGATCCCCTGTTTAATCAAAATTGCAAGAAAATGGATAACACTATAACTTATCTGAAAGCTTTTAAAACTCACTACAGTAATGGTATATGACATCACCCTCATTACTTCTAGTGTTTCTATTTTTGTGTACTTGTTATCCTAAGTTTACAATGGGATTATATATTCACCTAGGAAATGCGAAGACATTGAGGTCCTCTGAAATTGCCTTGGAAGACAGCATTTGCTTAATGCCTAAGATGAGAAGATAGGGAGAATTTAGGACAACCATAGTTGACAAAATTGACTTAGAAAAACAGATCTTACTAATGTGATTGTAGTGAATTTTTCTTTTTTTCTTATTCTTTTACTGCCAACAGGCTCAAAATGATACTTTATTGAATCCTCTCTTGTCTCTTTTTTTTCTTTGTTGTTTTCCTGAAGATTTAAATAGAGAAGGGATTCATCTTTATTGAAATACTTTATTCAGAACACAGCATTGTTTTTCATTTTAAGATGCCTTGTCAGAATCCTCCTTAGCTAAATTATGAAGTGCCAACTCTAGATTTAATGTCAGTAGTCACGAAAATGAATTGGAGTAAATCAACACCATTGATAATCAGCTTGGCAAAATTCAATGTTACAGATTCCAAAGTAGAGAGTTTTAGTGTGTGCAGTGTTTAATAGGGGCTTATAGATAGTAAAAGGAACAAGTATAAAAACATGATAATGACAATTGCACATTTTCAAGTGATAGAGATACGATTTCTTTATTGTGAAAACAAACAGGAGAGCATGACAAACACAACATATTCCTGTGACTGGGCTATTTCTGGGTGTATTCTTTTCTGTGCAACAGAGTAGACTCAACAGGAAAAGCCTATGCCTTATTCTGATTTCTAAATCATTACAATTACATAACAGAAAAGCAAACAAAAAACAGCAACAACAACAACAACAAAAACCCAGAAATTTCCCCCAAAGAGTGCTGGTGTTATTTTTACACTGTATATTCTAAAGATAAGTTCATTGCATTTTGTCTTGCATATAGTATTAAAGGGAAAAGTATATGAAATGATCATCATTTAATGGTAACTTTCTAATTCCCTGCTAACGATGAGGAAAACAAAAGAGTTTAGCTAGCAGTGCATAAAGTAAGATCTGCTGTATAAAATGAAAATTGCAGTGATACATTTCAACACTGAAGGTAGTTGATCCTATGGTCTTTTTTCCAATTCAGTAACACCAGAAGAGACCAAGAAGACACTAAACATTATGACCTGCATTGAGTAAAGCTTTTAAACACATGCTTTGTTTTAATCCTCAGATATAATTCTTGTACTGTCTTAGAGATTGCTCTTAGTACAGAAAATAAAATTGCAAGCACAAAATACAGCCTGAGCCTGTGCTCTGTGTAACACATGGAGCTGAGGGAGCTTAGCTGTAATGCTGCCTCTAGGAAGCATGGCAACCCAGGCTAAATGGGTTGTACCTTGATGCCTGTCTTGTACAGTGATGGGAATAGACGTGGTGATAACAGTTTGGCTAATGGGTTCTGCACAGCTGCACCTTCCTCTGGACTAAATCTTATGAATTATGACTAGATCTTACGATTTTCTGATGATGGGGTACAAAAGCATAGGAAAATAAAATAGTTGTAGGTAAAAATGCACCTTGCAATGTCACCTACTTAAATATAGTTTCAGAGAGTTTGGCAGTTGGATCATGACTTAACAGTAATAAAATTCTATTTCTAGTAAGGAAAAAGTAACTTTCCCATGAAGTAGACTGGCTGAATACAGTATTTGTTAAGTTTTGACTATCTCCAAGTTTTTGATAAAATGAAGAAATTTTAAATATACTTGATCTTAGCATGGGTGCATGTTTGTGATTTTGCATTAGTGTCTTATGTTACATAACTACTTAAATTTAAATTTTAATAGAAAATAATCATTATTGATGTATTTTTAGAAATAGATGCAGTGTCTGGTGTTTACCAGAAGTGGAACATTTAAAGTAAATTTCTGCTAATCAGTGTATTTGTACCTTTGAGATTTTTATTAAAAAAAAAAAAAAAAAAAAGCAAAAAAAAGCCTCATAAAAGATTTAAAAAATCTGAACATATGAAAGGAACCTGCTGTTTTCCTCTAATTCTTATGGCAACAAAGGTCTAATTTTATGAGAACTTATGGCTGTAGGTGCTTAATTTTGTATCTGTATTCCGGAAAATCAGTATTATATATTGTCTTGCCTTCTATCCTTTCTTCACTATATAAAGTTGTTTTTAAAAGAGCACACATTAGGCTGCTGCATTCCTTGTAGATGCATTTGCTGTTCTGCTGAGGAGACTAGTGTGATACTTAGTGTACTTGTTTAGGACAGTGCAACGCCTGTTGTAATTGCTAATGCAGTAGTAGCTAGCATTACACAAGGAGTAAAGGAAAGTTCTGAATAGTGTCATTAGGAATTTAGTTTAAATCATTCTGCCACAACCTTTTTCTTATGAAATTGTGAGACATCAGCAGAACGTAATTGAAAATTCATCAGCATTCACTGCTAGAGGCAATAACATACTCTTGCTTTCCTGATTTTAGCATTTGGATTTTCATTGTAACCTTAGTGCATGCCTCTAGGAACAAAGAATAATTTGCAAGGTCATAGTGCTGCACATGAGACGAGTTTCCCACATCTGTTGCAAATGAGATTTCTCTTATTTGCGTATTGTGAGGTTGTCTATAACAAGTCAAATTGCTACTAATGATGCCAAAAATTTTAATGAATTAGAAGTTTATAGTACCACAGTAAGAGTCAGCCCTCTTAGTGAGAGATAAATCAGCATGGCATTTTTTAGCTGAGATTCTGTGTCCTGATGTAACAAAATGAGTCAAACATCCTTAGAAAACTTTTCTTCCCATGAGAGCCAAGCAGGTCAGAGCGTTCATGTGTCGACATGTGCTTTAATAAAGGATTTTAAACACTGGTATACTCTTTATGGCTATCAAAAAAGAGATTATTTGGTTTTAGGAATGGTTTTCAGAACATCTTTTTTTCAGTCTTTAGCAGATCTGGAAGGAGAGTGAGGGAAAGGGAGGAAATCCTACACGACCAAGCCTCTAAGTTCAGGTGCCTAAATTGTCAAGAATAAAAACTTGGAGTGTTTTTGACTTGATTGCCATATAATTACTGAGTACCTGTGTGAGTATACTCAGCAGGCTTTTACATGTCCATATGGATGTTTTCACCTTGGTTTAGTTGGAGGAAGAATCTCATGTTTGTCAAGACTTTTTCAGCTAACAGATGAGAACTATTCGTTTCATGTCAAACCTGGCTCCAGTAAGTTTGTAAAACCTAACTAATTTGGAATTAGTAATTTACTAATCAGTACTTTATCGGTTTAGTAGTTAGACTGAGGCAGTCTATAATGAGATCCCACCAATTTTAGTTAGATGCTGATGACTCTTAGGATTTGAGGGAGTGTGAGGAGGACTAGGGGGTAGCTCTCAAAGCTCGACTCTGATATAGTAGAAGAGAAGCAAGTTTGAAGGGGATTTTGAAGAATTTCCTTTCTGTTGTCTTATATGGTCATATATAAGCAGGAGTACCACCTGGTAGTGGGAAGGAATGCTCTACAGTATACAAATCCAACCCATTAGTTTTACGCTTTTGTTGCCTTTCTGTTTTGTTACTTGCATACGTTAACTATATTGTATATTTTATATACAGCCCAAAACAATTCCTCCTTAATCAGTGTGGCCTAGGAAAGCCAAAAGGATGGACACCCGTTTTATGGGAACTGCTGAGTCATGGCCTGAACCTCTGATGGATCACCTGAGATGAGCCATGAGTCAGCCAGAGGAGCACAGGTGAAGGCAATTCAGCTGTGCTGCTGGAAGGGGTGCAGCCTGGCTCCATCCCTCCTAGACGTATTTAAGAGCTGGCTAATAGTGGGGAAGGATCTCTTCTGGAGATCTGCTCTGCTGGTGTTTTGTGAGTGAGCCTGGGATAGGGGTAAGCTTTCTATTTATTCTCTTTTGTTATCATAGTCTGCTTTGCCTAACTCTCTTGTTTATTTTGTGATTATAACATCCTCATATTCTTTGATTATACACCCATGTTCTAGAGTTTGGAGTCCTTCAGACAGCCAATTGCTTCTGTACCATTGATCCAGCTCCAGTCTATCTGTTCTTCTATGGGGGGAAAAAAAAAAAAAAACCCAAACCAAAAAAACCACTATGCTCGCAAAAATCCTTTTGTAAGTTATTAACTAGGGAGAAGATAGGTCAGAAAATAATGTTGTTCAGTCATGTAGAGGACTGGCTAAATTCTTTATTGGAAGAATTACCTTAATGGCCTAAAAATTCATGGCTATGTTGGGTACAATGAGCAACTCATTATTCAAAGAGTGATGATCATGTTAGGAGAGAGACTGGAATAGAGATTCCTTATTCAAGCAGGCCAAATACTTCCCCAGGGAAGGTGGATCCAAGCATATATCTTAGGGGAAAGAAGAAAGCAATTTTTCTTTAAAAATGATAAATCCACCATATGAAATAACTTATTTCAGTGTTTATTCACTTTCATCATTCTCTTGGAAAGTTTCCTCTTTTTGTAGACTAGCTGAGTTTATCACCAGCTTTCAATTACTATTTTTTGTATTCTTGTCAGCAAATGATACATCTTCCCCCAGTAAAAGGTCTTTTTCTCCACAGAATTCTGTATGAAATGATAATCACCTTGCAGTTTTACAGCTGATCATGCAGTGGAAAATAGACATGAGTTTAAAAAGTTTTTCTTGGGAAGTTTTCTACAAAGGGGTAAAAACTATGACAAGATCATAACTGAAAAGTAATAAGGACAATCAGTTAATGTCTTGAATTGCTTTCAAGCGTGTTCAGGAATTAAGTAGTTAGTCCTTAACAGCCTATAATTCTGTTATCTTAGACAAAGATTTATTTTCCTAACATTTAGCTACCCAACATAGTAAAAGTTGATTTGAAACTTATCCTCTTTGATGCATTTCTCGTGACTTCTATGAAGGATTATTACCCTTCTTGGGCATCGTATGATTTTGACTATTTTACATTTGTACCCAGATGTAAAATGAAAACCAAATTCTCTCCATCGTTGTATGTATCAGTGAGAACAATCTGCTTTTTAAATAGTTAGTTAATGTTTTAAATGCATGTAATTAAATTACTATTCTCCCACTTCTCTAACAGCCTTAAAACTGAATTTTGAAGTATGAATGAGACTAAATAGGCATTCAAATCAGGCAGTCATCTTGAAGTGCATTCAGATTAAAAACAAAGTCAAACCATGGCAGAGATTAAACCTACTCTTGGCTATTTACTACAGCACATTTTCTTTCTTCCAATCCTGTGAGAAAAGAGACAAGTGAGTAATATCCCGCTTCTGTAAGGAACAAGATATCTGGTTAAATCTAAGTAGATGAACAGTCTCACTGAAAGAAGCTGGTCTAGATAGCTGAAAATAAATCAAGTTTCGTTCTGAGGGATTTACTTCTTTTTCTTTTAAATACATTGTCTGCTTCTTGCTATTTCTTATACTTGCTTACCTCAAAGTAATCTTTCTTCAATAAATGTCTAAACAATTTAAAGAAAAAATAAATTAAACCTGAAATTACATTTTATAAGATCTTACTGTGGGATATTTTAAATGTTCCTAGTGAGATTTTGGAATCTTTCTTGAAATTTGAAGTTATTAAAGCAGTCGTTTCTTCAAGGGTGTAGATTTATATGGTTAATACTGCTGATGTGTCTTATTTGCTAAAAGGAAGTTTGGATGATGAGTTGTGTGCATTATCATTAAACTATTTCTAGGATCCTTCCTTGTAAGGAAAAGTATAAATCTTTAGACAATAAAAGTCTAAATAAAGGGCCTTACTAGGTCTATTCAGGAGAGAACCTTAAATGATATTTTCGCAGGAGTGCAATTACTAGTTTATAGTAACTCCTATGACTTGATTCTTGCTGCAGTAATGGTTCAGTTCTTTTTTACATTTCTTTATCTCTTTTTCTGTTGGCCATCTTATTCTAAGTATCGATACAGGAGTCAATCTTAAAAAATAAAATAAAAATTAAAAAATTAAAATTAGGCTTTTTTGGGGGTGGATTTTCTTCTTTACCTTGGCAGGAGGTTATTTAGCCATTTAG
>NW_024962264.1:22237964-22443629 GCF_019238085.1 Lagopus leucura
GAATGACTAGATCGTGAGTCATACTTTCATGATTTGTTTTTGTCTTGTGATAATAAGATTTGCTTGTGTAACTAGATGCTTGTTTTCTGGCTAGCACTGTTTGGTGATATACTGGGAAAAAATTGTCTTTGAACTTTTGTCCACTTCTACCTTAGCTTCCAAGGGTTATGTGAAGTTCAAGGAAAGATAGAGGAGTAATTTGCCATTTGTAGCAGATAGATTCAGGCTTTCAGCTAAGTTAAAAAGAGCTTACAGTTGAATGTTATGATTCAGCCAGTTGACATTGGTGGAAAAATTGAAGTTTGCCAAAAGGTGTCTTCAGAATCTTCAGATTTACCAAAACCAAACTCTAGCATGGCAGCCTCAAAGTGCAGAGAATTCTTTTGTCAATTCTATTTTATAAACAAATGTTGGTTGGATGTGTCTGGCAATGTAGTATCATATATTTTAAAATTCTCTTTGTTTTTTGTTTGCTTGCTTTTTGCAAAAATTGGAAAATGATTCTGTATGCTCAAGCTTATAGATCGCATATTTTACAATTTTCACCTTAGCTATTGAATGTATGCATTCTTGCTTTCTCTTGGTCTCTTTTTTTTTTTTTTTTTGTTTCTTAATTTGAAGCATACTTCTGCCTCCAGATTCCCATAGGCAAAGGAGGTGTTCATTCATGCCAACTGACTTTCAAAGTTATCAAAATTCTTTTGTTGGATGTCTTTCATAGCAGCAACCATGCCTGTCTGTTTCTTGTGTGACTGAGTAATTTTATAAAAATACATTAATTCTGAACTCTTGCTCCCTGCACAGTAAACTGACAGTTTGTAAATGACAGATCTGCTGAATGGCTTTGCAAATAGAAAAAGAGTTTCTAGTAACTGAATGATTGCTTCATAGCACCTTTCATGTCAATGGGAGTCTCTCCATAGAGTACTGTAATCTTTGGATCCAGCCTATATAGCCCATTAAATACATTTAAAACATTGTGAGGGCATAATTAAGTCTTGCAGTATTTCCTGTATTCTTTGACAATGCACATTTTAAAGTTATAACATCCTATTATCCGAAGCATATTCAAGTAGTGGACTATCTTGATATGCCATTCAAAATGGTTTTTGTCTGACAGGAATAGCAGGTTAGTCATGTCAAAGCCTTTTATCATTAGCAGTTATAAGTACTTTCTAAGCCTATCTAGATTCAATGATATAAAATATGACTCTATCATCATAAAAAGAGTCTAAATGTTGACTGGCCTTCTCTCTCTCTCTTTCTCTCTCTCAGGCAAGAATTCATGGGAATACAGAAGGAATGAGTTTTCAGAAACTAACAAATATATATTTTTTTCTCTTGTTACTTTGATGTCAGTCCTAATGTCAGTGCTTCTTCTTATGCTGTGGCTATACCAGAGGTGACAAAAAAAAAAGGGCTGCTAGTGTGAAACTAGCTAGGATTGAAAACTTTATTGAACACTGTCAACTATTCTTTTGAGGGTTTTGTATACAAGCATGGACAGAAAGCCTCTATAGGATTAAAGTATGCACATATTTGTTCTTTGAACCTAACTTGCTTAGGCTAACTTTGAAATAGGCTGGATACGTGTCTGGAACTTAGAAGGCTCTTCAGCAGTACACCAAGCAAGTGATTGAAGGTTATGCTTTATTTATGGCAACTTTTCTCTAGCCCTACAAAATAATTTCTTGAGGCTATAGGGTAATTCTTCTCTTTCTTACGGAGGTAATCCAAGGAATTTCTGCTAGGCTCCATGGGATTTTGCTGAACTTAAAAGAATGAAGAGGAAAACACAACTTAAGTTAAAGGAAGTTAAGAATAAAACTGCAACACAAGTGCTACTCATGATCCATTTAAAGGCATCAATGTGAGTGGCTGTTTAGAGAGCTATACAAAGTGTGAAGTTTAAGGGCATAAACATAAAAACATAAAAAAAACTGCAAGCATGGAATTTAAAAATAAATAGGTATACATTGATCAAGTTCTTGATGTAGCTAATTATTTGAAGAGGTTTGAGGTTATGAGCATTGCAACTAACAAAAACTGCAATTATTTACTAAAATTGAAAACACAAAGTCAGTTGCGAATTGGCAGTGTCTAGTCTCATCACACATAAGTTCTAAGGAGCTGCTAGTGAAGTATTAAACTGAACTGTGGCCCTGAAAATAATTTTAAGGAAATAAGGAAAATGACACCTCTTGAATGTCTTGAAATAAATACGATGTTATTAACTTTGTGTTGTGAAGATATTAAGAAGATACTATCTGATTCATACCTTTCTACATTGATTACATGGCTTAAAGTAAATGTAAAGAAGTTCTTACTTAGTTCTTTGTGCAGCTGTCAGGCTACTTTTATCTTTATTTAGACTCGTGTTTTCAGTGTGTGATAGAAAACCAGTGGATACAGGTAGAGACTTAGAGTGAAATAAAGAATTTGAAATCCGCAGAGTGACTTGAAAACGTTTAGGTATGTGCTAATGTCATCTGTCTTGGGATGTAAACTGAGCAAAGGACTTGTGGTGAAAACATTTTTCTTAACATTGTTTATTTTTTATGCTTTTTTTTTACCTTAAAGCAAATGAAGCAAATATATTAATATGGAAAATTAAACAGTAAAGTTGAATATCACATCTTTCAGGAAAGTCACTCAGTCTTCAACATATAGCTGAAAATCAAAATGTACACACTGTGCCATCTATTCTGCTTTTATGAAGACTTGCATTGATAAGATACCAGTGACAAAAATAGTATTTCCATGCACAAATATGTCACTTCCCATACATATAGGCTTAATCTGAACTTTTCTGTACCCTTGAAATAATAAGATAAAGCATACCCTAGTTCAAGTTCTGTGTAATAAAAAAGCAGCAAAGATAAAATTTCCTGAAAAGACTGTAGCTGCACTGGCAACAGGAGCAAAATTACCAGGGTGGCTCCACAGAGAAAATGATGTCTTATGCCCCCAAGGATATAGCAAGAGATCAAAGAGGATCCTTATCTCCACATAAAAAAGTCTTTGAGCAAAGGCAGGCAAGCAAGTGAATACAACCTGCAGGAGAGAGAATAATTACACGGGTATCAAGTTTTGATGTTTCTCCTTTATAGTGATGGAAATTATTTGAATTTATGGGGGAAGAAGATATAGAAAACTCTGGAAGCTGTCTCCATAACTCCCTGCTTAATGAGTAAATAGAAGCGCAGTAGGCAAAAAGGCAAAAACTGTTGGGTCTTATTCTGTACTTTCATGTAGTTTTTACTTTTTCATTTATTCTCAATACATTTAAATTATTATTTTTTGCCAAAGCACAGTTGTTTTTGACAGGAAAATACAAAATACAAAATTCTAAATGCAATTGAAAATACTTTTATTTTTAACATCGTACAGAAATAACGGTTACTTCAGCTGGTGAGCTTATGCTACCTTTGGGTTGACTTGGGTTTCTTGATAGCACAGTTCATAACAGCTTGTGATTCAATAAGCTGTTTTTCCTGTATATTTTACTGTGGAATGCAGGTGTCTAGCTGTATACCATGGAATAAGGATACTGGGTTTTCTATGTACTAAATAAATTCTATGTATCCTAGTTTGAGAGGTATCTGGTAGTTAAAGCAGTGTGTTACTAAAAACATTTTCTTTATATACCCTTAAACTGTTTAAGTCTATGCTACAGTGCTTCTCTTTCCAATAAACAAATCTGTCCTGTGGTTAAAACTGCAGATATAATCCCTTAACTGGGACATTTTTTCTGCTTAACAAAAATAATAAAATAAAATAAAAAAATTGAAAGATGAATAACTCATTTTGGGTCCCTTCTTGTTGCTTATTTTTGTTCATTAAAAAAAAAAATCCTTCCTATAAAATCCTGTTCTCAGCTGTGATTTTTGCAGCCAAGTGTTAGGTACATTTGGTTTCTCCTTCCCTGTATTGTGCTACAGTAGTTGAATGTACAAAGAGGATAAAAACTCTCAAAAGTGATTGCCTGCTAGTCCCTCTTGTTCCACTTTTCACAACGTATCATTGCAGCAATCTCAAGCCTGTTTTCTGAAACAGCACATTTGAAATTTAGGCAGTAAGGTTTGGCCTTAGAGATCCCACTGTCGACCTCCTCCTTGCTTGTTTTTCATTACGTCTGCTCATACTAGGAAAATGTTACACTCTCTCTAGTCTCTTATCTTTGGCAGTTTTATCTTGGAGGACAACTAACAGATCAAACTGCATGTGGTCTTTTTGGCCACAAGGGCACACTGCTGGCTCATAGTCAACATGTTGTCCACCAGAACACCCGGGTCCTTCTTTGCGGAGCTCCTTTCCAGACCTTAACTGGTACTGATGCATGTGGTTATTCCCCCAAAGGTAGGGTCCTGTACTTGCTATAGTTGAACCTCATCAAGTTCCACTCTGCCCAACTCTCCAGTTTGTCCAGGTCTTGTTGAATGGCAGCACAGCCTTCTGGTGCATCAGCCGCTCCTCCCAGCTGTGCATCATCAGCAAACTTGCTGAGAATGGGCTCCTTCATCCAGTTTGTGGATGAATGCAATTAGGAGTGGTAGACCAGTTAGAACGAATGTCTCCTGTTCTCTATTTCAGTTATTTGCCTACAGTTGCAGTTCAATGTGTTATATTTTCTTATATCAGCTGCTATGCAGATAGATCCTTTCTTTGTGTGTTTGACAATTATAGGTGTAATACCAAGGGACTGCTGTTCATGGATTGTAATTACTGAAAATAAAATGGCTCATGTATGCTTGGTTTTTTTTTCCTTTTTTTTTTTCTTTCAGTTGTGTGTGAATTGCTCTTTCTGGATACATTACAGGAAAAGGATGAGTAGTTTGCACGAGAAATTTGTTCACCCTGGTGTGTCCTACATAACATTGATTAAAAAGATACACTCAGAATTTTTTTTTTTGAGTTGCCAATTACAGAAAATCAGCTGTTTTTCTAGGAAGACATGCTTTTAAATACCTTAGTCTGGTTCTAGTGATACATTTTTTTTTTTTTTTTTTTTTTTTTCCCTGTTGTATATCAGGCTTTATTCGCAAAATTTCCTTCCACATTTTATTTAGGCTTTCCTTTATTAACTTTTTGATCTCCTGGCACCTTCTGTAATGTCTGTAATGTATTCTGGTACTGAATTTGTTTCTTGATGATCACTTGCTAATATGTTGGTCACACTGTAAATTACCTCACTATGCTTTCTTGATTCCTCTGCTTGCACACACATGGATGCAGTTATCTTATGATGGTGGAAAAACAAGGGATTGTTTTCACAGTTATCTGAAGATAACTGGAAGTGGTTAGTGTTTCCATTGCAATAACTAAATTGCAAGGATTTAATTATTTCACCATAACCACATGATTAAAGTTATCACAGTCATTCACATGCTTAAACATCTGCAATATCTGGTCCTTAGCTCTGCTCTCCTCTGGAGAATATGGCTTTGTAGTATTTCAAATATCATACTACTTATCCTTTAATTTCCTTTCTTGTTTCTAGCTCTATTCTTTTCTATTTTTAGCCATAAATCTCTTTTACTAGATTCTCCTCGACCCTCAGTGTTTTTCACTTATAGTCTTTCTTGTTTCTCCTTGACTAATCATCTTGTATTTTTTTTTAATAGACTGAAGAACTTTAGCCAAAATACTCCCTTTTAATCTCATTTTCTGTTTCCAGCATGCATTTTAGTAATCCTCTTTTCTTATACTACTTGTAATTAATGTATCCCATTAGGGTCCCAGAATATCAATGCTTTGTTTACACAAAGGCTTTATGTTGAAAAGTGTATTAGCGTTAATACATAGTAAATGAAAGGGATTCTACTTGTGCCTTTGACATTAGCATGCTGAGTGGAAACAAGGATGCTGGGTTCACGTGGGCCCCTAACTAGAATGTGTAAGAAAATATACAATGGGATTTTTTCTCAATAGACAGATTCTCTCCATGATTTGCCAAAACTCACTGTCAGTGGTAGGCAATAGTTTTCTTATCTATTGATGAGAATCATGTCATGATTGTGCACTGCATGTTTTGTGGCAACAGTCTTTGCAAAACTTTGCAAAACAGTTTTTGCAAAAAAGTGAGCAGAAGTAATATTTTACTGTAATTATCAGAACATTGGGTTGAATTAGCTTTATTGCTATAGTTTTAAGAAGAAAACAGAGTACAAAAATAGCTTTCTGTTGTCTTTGAACCTGTTCACTTGTGGCCAGTCCCTGCTGGGAGAAGGTCTCTTCTGTATTGCTCACTGCAAACTATTTGCTGCAGAGAAGTCAAGCATCTGAAGTGCATCTTAGTCCTACCAGGTTTGAGTCAGTTCTGTAATTTGTTGAGAACTATGTTACAATGATATGTCAGGGTAATTTCTCTTTTCTGGTCTAGATTGTGTATATGTATATACGTGTGTGTGTATATATATACACACACACATACCTACACATGATAGTTGTCACATCTTCAGTTGATCTGACAGATACTTTGGATGCCAGTTGAAGACAAAATTGTTTTCCAAGCTTCATTGTGCTTGGAATTGTCTTACTAGTTTCCCAACCCACAGCAACAATGCAGTGTTCAGAAAGTTGCTATTTATTTGCTGGACTAACAAAAAACTGAAGTTTAAGGATTTTTATAACTCATTTTCCATTTATTCTACAGGAGTCTCTTGATATTGATATATCCTATGTTATTTTTTGGTGCCAACAGAATCAGTATTGTATTAAAATTGGGCTCCACTCTTGATAATGGCCTGAATGCACTAGAAATTAAGTGGAAATTCATTTGCTGATATTTCTTGGTCGGCTGTGATTGATCGTACTTTGATTGTGTGGTGTTAAGAAGAACAGATAATCTTCACCTGATCCTTCCAATATCTGTAACTGCTCCTAGGACGTAGGCAAGGCAATAGAGCTGGAATTTTACAACTGATGAAACCTTAATATGAATAAGTAGATTAGCAAGTGTTTGCAGAAACACTGGGAGAGAAGCTGTGGATTATATAAAAACTGAGCTCATTTTGCTATGGATGAGAACAGTGGTTCACCAGAATTATTTCATCAGTCATTTCTGTTGCCTGCGTAGCCTAGCTGAGATCAGAAATAGTAAAGAGTTGTGTCCTTTTCTCTTTCTGTAAAGCTTTTAAGCTTTTATATTTCTCAAAATATAACCTAAAACTAAACTAGATTATTTCAGGGTTTTGTGTTTCAGAGGTCATAAATGGTCTGTACTATGTCTTTAAAAAGGGTAATCTGTTTGCAATTGGAGATACGAATATCAGGCTGTAGATACCTTTAATGTTTTGAAGATGTTTGAAACTGCATTAAAAGAATCCAGACAGGGTCTGAATGTTTTGGCCTTGGAACATAGCTCTTTTGAATGAGATTTTAGACTGTCCAGATGGCCACTTTGAGCCCAAACACCCTTACATAAGGCAATCTAATCCTATAAACCAGTTGTTTGTTACAAGCAGTAAAACTGAATGGAAAATGAAAACATGAAAATTAGGAAATTGATCAGAAAAAGCAGTTTTGATTTTCAAAGTTATTACTGATGTCATTAATTGATGGTTAAATCTCTTCCCACTTGGTATTTTTGAGAAAAAATTGTCCCATGTCAGGTAGAGGATGAAAGATGTATCATTCCCATCACTGAGATTTTTTAAAAGGGCACACATTGAGGAAGGAAGGATTCAGTAGAAGATTGAAAGGTACTCATTCTTCCAAAATTTGTACACATCTTATTTTTTTCAGGCTTCGATGAAACACTCATAGAGTGTAAAGGCATTCTGGGTTTGAAAACTAAGGTGATATCTCCAGTTAACCATTAACTAAATTGGTAAGGCATGTAGTATAACTATTCTTACTTTACTGTCAGTTTTGAACACAGTTATGCCTTAAATAAATTCAAGATGGACAGGAGCTTTTTCTTCAGTGAATACCCCAGTGTGGGGAGCTTTAGGGAGCAAACAACAAGAATTTTTTTTTGGTTTGCCTGTTTTTTGTTGTTTTGTCTGGATGGATTTCACAGACAAGTGCCACTTTCAGTATATTCTACACTCTATTTTTAGTGATTTCCAAATCCTTCCATCCACAAATTTCAAAGCTGACTCAGGTATGCAAATGAGGAATCTAGATCATGTGCAGAACAAAAACATCACATGTGGCTGAATATTCTTGATCATATTGTTAATATTATTTTAAAATAGTCTTCTTTCTGTTGGTGATTCTGCTAATTATATTAAATAAAAATGTTTAGTGAGTTTCTCACTTAACTTGTAAAGTACTTGCTGTGAGAATATATCTCCATTACTTAATAAGAAATAATTTTAAGCCAAACAATATGAAGCTTGCTACAGGTCTTACAGTTGCCATTAATTATCTGGTAAAAAGATAGTGCTAAATTTATGGTTGTTGGTGCAAGCTGTTAACTGGGTGTTAAGGCAATGTCATTTAGTACAGTTCAATTACTGGTTTGTTGACATTAGGAAATAATTGAAACAATTTAAAGGTCACAATTAAAGGTCAGTTATTCTTTGTCTAATTCATTCATTGCATATAATTTGACATCACTTTCTGAAACAATACAATATCCTTAAATCACTGTGATCGTTCTTGTTATCATTATTGTCCAATTAACATCTGAATTTTTTCCTTAGATTTGCTAACTGCTCCAGTTTAAATTTAAGAGTTCTGTTGCTTTTCTCACTTCTGCTTTTATTTTCCAGTCACTTGTCTCAACCTTCTTTTGTAACACATCTGTTTTGAATTTAGTCCTTTAAGACTTACATAATTTAACATAATCCCTTTGGCATTTGAAATATAATTTTGATTTTTGGCCTGCTACATTTTTCTGTGGAGTCCCAAGTGTTCCAGGTATGTCACTGCTATCTCTTTGCTTGTCAGTGCTCAGTTATTCCATGCAGACTTTTTCCAAAAACCAAGATCAAACTTGTTCCTTAGAGCATCCTGCGAAAGAAGCTAGAAAATGGGACATCTCATGAAAGTCCTTTTCAGAAAGGACTTTCAGGACATTTTACCACATTCCCAAAATTGCAAAGCTCTTTAAAAAACGACCTTGCAGTACAGTAAAGTAACATTAATACTATTTTATATGCTCCAGGGCCAACTGGAGTTCTCACTGACATCTTTGAAAACATCCCTTCTAAGACTTCTGTCACTGTCTTCCCTTTGAACAAGATTTTCTCACCAATGATTTACATATGTCAAGGAAAAGAGAGAGAATGGGATTCATGCATGTATAGATTAAGGAGGAAAAAAAAAAAAAAAAAAGGTGGGGGGATGATTTAGGAAGAAATAGTGAAGTGTAGATGTCTAACTCCAAAAACAGTAATCCTAAGCTCAGCTATCAACTAATAACGGAAGCACCAAGTCTGTATATGAACTTCAGTGATAAATTGAGCTCTTTTATTTGTGAGAAAGTTCTAGGATATCTCTTTCATTTCTTAGAATATCTCAAGAAGTTCAGAAAACTTACCATAAATCAACACTTCTGTACTTACAGTCCACATTAAGTGTTGGCTTCTTGTTCTTGTTCCCTTGTAACTGTTCCTCATCTCTTGTTAATGCTTTTGTGTTCATTAAACATACAAACAAGCTATGACAATATAGTTGGTGGAAAAAAAATGAATTACTGAAAAAAAAAACAAACAAAAACGCCTCATCATTCAGTACCTCATGTTACATTTTTGGCTGACAAAAGCAATCTCACTTCCATATGTCACAACTGTATCTGGCTTTTGTGGGCTTCTTCATCTGAAAGACTTGGTGAGGCCTCAAAGTTCCCCTTTAGCAGTTGCCAGAGCAGGGCTAGGTGATTGATTCTCTTAAAGTGAAAACGATTTTGATCTCCTCAGAGAGATGGAGTGAGCTGCCCTCATTTTCGAAACAAAATGTAATGACCCTGAATGACTGAATGTAGGAGGTGGGCTTCAGGCAACAAGTACTAAGTTGTGGGCTCTTAATAGGAAGAAGGAGCTGATCTGCTAGGCAAGAAGTAACACGCTGAACCAGAAGTAAGGAACTGAAGGGATTGCTTTTTTAGTTCATGTTTTTCATCTTGAGTGTTAGATTCTGGTTTAGAATGCCTGTTTCTGTATAGGGAGCTTGAATGCATGACTTGGAGTTTCAATATTTAATACTCTCATAACTGCACAAATTCAGCTTCATGGTGCCTAAATTGTTTTCAGAACTGTGGTGTAAAGGAGTGTGTAGTGAAAACACTTATTTCCTTGACATACTCTCTGTTTCTAATTGGATCAGGAAGTGGAGTGCTTCCAGGAAGTGGGACGATGTAAGCCAAATAAGTCATTTATTTCTAGTGTTTTGTTAAAAGCTTCTATTGACCTTTTCTACAAGGAATGATATTTAATGGGTAAAACTAAACAAAAGCATTACTAAATTATCTAACACAGAAAGATAATGATTTACATTATCTGCAATCTTGATTACAGGAAAAGTAGTTATAGTTGTATCTATTTATGGTAAGAGGCTAACTCCATTTTATTCCTTCATTTTTATTTTTTATTTTACTAAAGGAGAGGTAATTCTCTTTTGTTGTTGTCATTGTTTCAAAGGTTTTGGTAGTTTCTCCTTCATCTTTCACAGTGGAACAAAATCATAGAGTCATAGAACAGTTTGGGTTGGAAGGAACTCTTAAGATCATCTAGTTCCAACTCCCCTGATGTAGGCAGGAACAGTTCCCGCTAGACCAGGTTGCTCAGAGCCCCATCCAGCCTGGCCTTGAATGCTTCAATGGAGGGGGCATCCACAGCCCCTCTGGGCAGCCTGTTCCAGTGTCTCACCATCCTCACTGTGAAGAATTTCTTCCTAATGTCTACTCTAAATTTAGCCTCTTCCTCTTTAAAACGATTTTCCCTTGTCCTGTCACTACATGCCCTTATAAATTGTCCTTCCCTAGCTTTCCTGTAGACCCCCTTCAGGTACTGGAAGGCCACTGTAACATCCCCCAGAGCCTTTCTCTTCTCCTGAAGAGCCCCAACCCCAACTCTCTCAGCCTGTCCTTACTGGGGAGATTATGGTAACCCTTATATCACCAGTTCCAGGTGCAATGAGTATCTCTCTGTGTTTTCTTTTTATTTTTTTAAGAACTTAACTCAGATTTCTGCAGTTTCAATGCATTCTCTTTGTTACAGTGTTATCATAGAATTGCTTGAGTTGGTCGGGACCTTCAAAGGTGATTTAATGCAACTCTCATGCAATGAACAAGGACACCTACAGCTTGATAAGGTGTCTTCAAGAACAGGTTTTCCACCACCTCTCTAGGCAGCCTGTTCTGCTGCTTTGCTAACCTTATTGCAAACAACATTTTCCTTATATCCAAGTCTCACCTCTTTTAATATGAAATAATTTCCTCATCCTACCATAATAGTCCTTGCTGAAGAACCCGTTCACTATTTTTTTATAGCACCCCTTTAAGGGGTGGGAGCTATAATGTTGTTGTCTTCTTCTACTTAAAGTTTAACATCAGAAAAATCAATGAAGCACATGTTAAAATGTCTATGAGATTATATATGAGTTTACAGAATTTAAGAGCATGCTACTTACAGTTTTGTGACAGTTAAAGATTAAAAACAGGGTTTTAAAATCTTGGTACCCAGGCTGTTGGCAGACATAAATCTATTCATTTTTTGGCAAGTATAATTTGGTTTTTGTGAAGAATGTAGTGTAAGATGCAGAGAAGCCTGAGGACCTGATGAAAACCGGTGTCACTCAAGTCTTCAAAAAGGGCAAGGAGGATCCTGGAAACTACAGGCCAGTCAGCCACAACTCCATGCCTGTATGATGAAACAACTTGTTCTCTAAGCAATTGGAAGAGAAAAATGTTGTCAGGAGTAGTCAACGTGGACTCGCCAATCATGCTTGACAAAACTGGTAGCCCTCCACAGTGTTCTAGCTGGGTAGATAGAGGGAGGGCAGTAGATTTATCCACTTCAACTTCAGCAAGGTTTGACACTCTCCCATAATGTCCTCGTAGGTAAGTTTAGGAAGTGTGGGATAATTGAGTGGACAGTGGGGTGGATTTGAGAACAGTCTGTGGCTGTCAGTCTGCAGTCTGGTTGGAGGCCTGTAACTAGTGGTGTTCCCCAGGGGTCAGTGCTGAGTCTTGTTCTACATCTTCATCAGTGACCTGGTTGAAAGGGTAGAATCCATCCTCAGCAAGTTTGCTGAAGATATGAAGCTGCAAGGAGTGGCTGACACACCAGAAGGCTGTGCTGCCATTCGACGAGACCTGGACGTGCTACAGAGTTAGGCAGGAAGAAATCTAATGAGATTCAACAAGAGCAAGTGTGGAGTCTTGCAGCTGCAAAGGAATAACTGCATGAACTTGTACTGGAAGCTGCAAGGATTCTTCTCCAGGAAAAAGTTGCCCAAACTCTCCTAGTATTCCATTTTCTAAAGATCCCTAGATCCCTAAAAGACGAATTTTTAAAATTGTCTTGCATCATTACAAATGTCATCAGGAGTATTTCAGAGATTTGTGAACAGTAATTGGGACAAATTAAAACATACAAATTTTTTTTTGTTATGCTATTTGAATACATTTGAATAGTCCAACTTTGTAGTCTGGCAAAAAAAAAAAAAAAAAAAAACCACAAAAAACAAAGAAACCCTAATCTGTACAGCAATAAAAATCCTATTTTTCCAATATCAAAGTAAAGCTTGAGGCTTTTAGACCTCTTGCTTATTTCTAATTTACTTCCATATGCCTACCTGACTCTTACAATAAGAAACACTATATTCCTCCATCCCTCTGGCTTGCTTGTAATTTATTTACCCGGAGAAGATCTGCTTTTAGATGCAGCATCTGGTTTTCAAAGATTTCCTGCTCTTAGCTAGCTGAATTGACTGAACCAGAAGGAGGTCAAGTTTCTTGCCTGAGGTCACACACTGAATGAATGTCTGAGCTGGGATTTAAGATCTGAAGTATTCCCTCTTGGTTCTTTGCCACTTGCAATAAATGTTTACCTTAAAATGTCAGGTGTTTTGGGGAATAATCAGCCTGTATTATGGGCAAGCAGAGAATTATAACGTTTAACTTGGAACTTGTGTGGTTCTTGAAATTATTCTGAGTAATCAAAAACTCTAGTAAGCACAAAAAGGATAGAATATTTTACAGTTTAAAAAATACTTTAAATTGGGTGAAAGAGATTTTTTTAAATTAAATAATTATGTATGTTTATGGTAAAATCAGAACAGTGCTATTTGCTTTAATAGCAATCATGTAAGAAGAAGGTGTGTTCTTTATCTCTGTTCTTATTAATAAATTCCACTGGATGGATCTTCATAGGAATCTGAAGTACAGGACCAAGGACTTCCATGTAGCATTTCCTGACAATCTACTTGCATAGTTCTGATTAATGTTTGTTTCTTTGTTTTTAATTTTTTTGTATGAAGTTCATTTTTGTAAAAATATCAGGAATTGTAGAAATGCAGTTTTTGCATGATTGTAAAATTGTGTGCTTAAGGGTCTGGAAAACTGAATTTGTTTTTTTACTTTATAAAAATAAGGTGAAATGTAGGCTATGTAGATGCCTTTTCCTGTTTCTTCTTGAGAGCAGGAAAAAAAAAGTGTTTCTTAAGAGATACTTTGTTCAACTTGGAAAGAAGCTATTGATATCTTTAACAGGGTTAAACAGTTGGATTTTTTTATTTCTTTTTTTTTTTTTTTTTTTTCCTACATTCCAAGTAAACTCAGAAATGCTTCAAACTAAAGGCTGAAATATTTGTGTTCTGAATTTATTTATTTCCATCTGGGAAAGTACTGACATGGTTTTGCCTAATTATAACTGCAGTTCCTAAAAGAAAACAGTTCATCTGAAAAAGATCTCTCTTTTCTGGCTGCCGTGGAGTGTGGTTATAAAACACCTAGGAGAGTATTTGAAATGACAATCCAGTCTAACTGGACTAGGAATAATTATGCTCCCAAGTCTTGAAATATACCTCACAGTTGGTCAGTAACAGCAGTATCCGTAAGGGTAGTTAAAACAGCTCTCAGTAATGTTAACAAGTCCTCTTCTGTCCTGCAGAGGCTGAAAGGAAAATGAAGCTCGGTCAGTCAAGGGAAGAGAAATGGCTTTCAACTAAAATAGTAGAAAGCTTTGAAAGGAATTATTTTGACCCATGACTTCCATTTATTATTTTCTTAAATATTTCCTTTTACTTTCTGACCTTATTTCTGTAGATAATGAAAGAGACCCTTGGAGGCCATAGATGAGAAGTTTTATCTCCCTCTCTTGACTTCTGAAATAGTGTTCTGTCAGGAGTTCTGCAAGTCTAGAAAGAGAAGCTGGAAAATACTACACATTTGTGAAATCAGGAAGGTTTTTTGAAGGACCCTCTTTCTTGTTTCATGGAGGTTTGATGGGAGAATGAAACCATTTCTGTGTTGGGCTCCCTGTTCTCTACCTCTGAAGAGGAAGGGTTAGTAAGCTCTCCCATGTTCCAGGAGCATGTGAAGAGGGGGAGTAATAAGATCATGATGTGAGGACAGGGTATGGAGGAGGAGTGGCAAGAAAAGTGAAGGCATGTGTCTGGGGTTGATGAGGAGGGCATCTGAACAGCTCAGGAGGCAGAACAGGCTATTTATATGTTTATGTGAGTGTTGTATTTTTTGGAAGTTACACAATATTATATTGCAAAATATTCACTGTTATTATAGTGTGCCTCAACCAATATAAAACCTATAAATACTATTGACTTCAAGTATGACTGGACTTTATATTTTGAAATTAAAATATAAATTTGAGTTTATATTTTGAAATTGCTTCTTTTTCTTTTTTTTTTTTTAAGTTTGCAAGTGTTTAATTTCGTACACCAAGCTTTCTACATAAACTTTACTTAAACAGTCTCCCCCTTTGCTATTTTAAACACAAAAATCATATGCTATGTATTCACTTTGGTAGAAAGCAACTTGGATATGCTACCTTTAGTGAATGCCTACTGTATGACTGAAACTTGAACATGAGTACAAAGCTCTTGCTGGGTGATTTTGTACTTCTTCAATGAAGTACAGTGGAGATCAAGGCAAGCTGCAAAATCCACTTGGAAAATTAAAACAAAACAAAACAAAAAAAAAAACTTTGTTATCATGTGCAATGAGAGCAGGTATAAATTAGTTTGCTTATGTCATTGAAAACTGCTTTTATAACTTTGAGCATAATAAAGCCATAACAAACTCTCTTGGACCTTCTTTTGTAACTTTTTGTAACTGTAACAAGTAACTGTAGCTCAGCTAAAGATCTTTTGTGCCATTTGCTATAAAATGTAAGTGATCCTAGAATTGTTTAAATCTGCTGCTGCTCTGTATAATGTTAGCAAATGGAAGGATTGTTTCTTTTCTTTTGGAAGCGATGCTTTTATCCTTGTAAATAGTGAATCAGAACATACTGGTACTTGCATCCTTTAAACTTTTATCTCCACAAAGTAAGGGGATGTATTGCTGTTTTGGTTGGTGTTTTTTGCAGCACACTCAATATTGTAATGGTGTGCTTTGAACAGGCAAAAGTTATTCTTTCTTCAAAGCTGTTACAAGGCTAAATTGGTACCGGAAGCGTTCTATGCATTTCTGGCTTGAAGGCAGTAAGTTGTTTCATGGAATAATTTATTTCTGCCTCAGTTATTAAATATTTATGTGGCTCCAGCAGGTGTGGGTTAGGGGCTCATTGTCTTATGTTTCTACATATATATGTATATATACACACACAAAAGAAACAAAGCAAAATCTTCACTTAGAACATAAAATTGTAGATCTCAGTTACTTCTACCTGCAAACTGTGTGCTCTCAGCCTTGCTTCTAATTGCTATTTTTTTTTTTTTTTTGCATTTGTTTTCTTGTTTAAAAAGCATTGTTTGACAGATATATTGTAATTTTTTTCTAGCTCCTTGAAACCACTTACTGATCTAAATTTCCATCAATTCAAAATATCCTTTCCCCAAACATGTTTTTTCCATACTTTTTTTTTGTTCAAATACTATTAACACTTTCTGATTATTCAGCATGAATATGGAAATATCTCTTGAGCCACTCAATCTGATTTAATTGATTTCAGTGTAAGGCAAGCTTAATTCAGATATCCATTTATCAAACCCCAAGTCTCTTCTCCCCTCTGAAACTCAATAATGCACAGGTGAAAAAAATCACAAACAAAAACTGTGTCTGGGACTATGCATAAAAAGATTTTGTAACAGTCCCAAGGTCAGTGTAGCTGCAAGAATTCAAGGGAGGTTGGTCGCTTGCGTTCTATCCCCTCCCTGACTTCACTGCTTCTCTGATCCCATAGATTGCTTGTTCTCATAGCTTTCCAGGTATCTCCAGATTGGTTTGAAGTCGTATTTTGATATTGTTCACTGTTTCTACACTTTTTGCTTATGCTGGTCCAAAGAAAAAGAGAGTGGTAGAGACAATAAGGATATGAAGTATTATTTTCTGACATATCCAAGATAAGCAGTGTATTCAGAAAGCCAAAACTCATTTTTTAATTTTTGAATTCCTATATATTTTATATTTTAATTCCTAGTTCTCCTGAGGTATATGCAGTTCTTCTATTGAAATGAGACATACTTTCCCACAGTTTTTTTTTTTTTTTCTCCTTTTTTTCTTCTTTTTGGGGGGGGGGCGGGAGGGGCAGGGGAAGAAAAAGAGGCTGAGTTCTACCTGCTAAACTTTGCTTGCTGGACACTTCTCAAATGTCAGGACAGTTCGTAAAACAAAACTTGGAAGTTAATATCTGGAAGAAATTAATTCATGCCTTTTAAAAAGTTGATTATGTTTAAATAAAGCACTTGTTATGTATGTTTCTCCTGATCTTGGCTAAAAATCGATTGCACAGTGGCTCACTTTTCAAGTGTGGCACATTTTTTCAGTTCCATGATATTACCTTGCCATGTCCTGCTGGATTTCCTGGTTTATTCTCCTGAAAGTAGACTCAAGAGGAAAAAGGCCCTCAGTTCAATGACTGCATCTTTATTTTTATCTAACTTGGTGGCTAATGCAAGCATCCTGTGGCAGAATTAGAAATAATGCAGACTTCTTTTCCTTAATCCGAAACAAAAAAAAAAAGATTCAAGAGCTGACTGCAACTAACCTTACAATGTGTGATAGTTCTTAGTCATGATGATATCTTTCATAGTTGGTATGTGCCAAAGATAGCAGAACACCCCTATTTATAGAGAAGGGAAGGAGTTCTTTGCATGTATAGGTAATCTTTTCCTGTAGGGTCTCTACATACAATTGGGCTTAGCAAGCAAAACTTGTCTGGCTTACTTTTTCTTTTCTCAGTTTCTGTTGAATGTTTTGACAATGTGCCTTCAAGAAGCTAAACCGCCCTCCATAGATTCTGTATAGATAATAGTGATTCCATAACTCTGCGTCTTGTGGACAAAGCCCCTACGTGTCTTTGGACACGTCCCCATCCATGAATCCACAGCACAAATACAGGGAGGCAGGTTCTGTAAAAATGCAGGTTTAAGAAGTCATTAAGTTATTACTTATGGTTTATAATACTGAAAGAACAAAAAAGAAAACATTTATTTCAATGAATAGACTGCCTCTGATTCTCACTACAGTAGCAAGTTAACTGGGTGTTTTATGTCATTTGCAAATATCCTATCAGCTCTGCTCAATGGTGCGTCTGTTTTGTCAGTGTCAGGGGAATACCCTGGGTTCAGCTGATACACACTTCTGTCTCGCTGGAGTGCTTCTACACAGTAATCGTCTGTGTTAATTTAAAATAAAGACAAAGATCTATTTCACCTGAAATCCCTTGAGCTGGAGGGTAAGACATTTTGAGTAACATCTGGGAACTCTGAGGTGCTTCATTTTGAGGGTAGGACAGGAGAGGCACAGTGAAGAGGAAGGTGGGGTTTGGGATTTCTGGCCACATCTCTCCTGCTGGCTCCCACTTTTTGGCACTCGGTGTCCAAAGCAATCACAGTTCAAACACCCATTTGGCTATGTAAGGGCTGTCATAAATAAATAATAATAATAAAAACAAAAACAAAAAAAAAAAACAAACAACTGGCAAGCCTTTCAGAAAGTACATTTACATTGGCAGAGCCACTCTTGATGCCTCCAGGCTGTGTTTGCTTTAAATACAGCCCCAAGCAAGTTAAATGCCATGCTGTTTGTAAGAAGCCTGAGGAAGCGCTGACTCCAAAACTTAGTTCAACACAGGCCTCACCCCTGTTATATTCTGCCTTGGAAGCCAGTGCCTAAACATCAGCTTATATCAGTAATTTATGCCTGCTTTTTATTGCTGTGGTTTTAGCCACTGTGCAACTTTGCATGAAGGTAACATGTGCCCCCTGCCTTTCCCTTATTACTTCACAAAACAAATGAGTATATGCAGTATTGTCTTGTTCCTGGGCTAGTTTTTTATTGCTTATGCACAAAAGCTGGAGTCAGGAGTTTACAGTTGAATTTTTCATAAAAAGAGCAGACAGTAAAAGCAGAATGAGTTGCATTTGCTTAAAGTAGCTCAAGGAAGCTTGCCCTCTTATACTAACAAAACAGCCTCATCTTTGTCTAACCCAAGTACCTCTATCGTTACTGAGTTATCACTGTTAATTTTACTAAGCATACAAGGTTGTAGTGATCAAGTGACTTAAATGGGTTGTAATCCAGGGTGTGCAGACTCCTTGTGTTAAATTTTTATTCTAGACAATTTATTAATTCCATCAAAAACTCATGAAAAAATCAATAGTCAAGCTCTCACTGTAGGTGGCAAGATTCTTACAAATATAGATGAATCTGTTAGGGATCCTTTTAAATAAATTTGCCAAAAGAAACCAGAAACAAGTTACTGGCACATCCTCCTCCCCGTTCCCTAGCACCACATCAACTTGGGATATGGATGTGGTTGAGGCCCACATTTTAATTTCAGGGCCTAATAAATTGTTTTGAAGAGTGAAAGTCCCATACTAAATACAGGGAAACCCAGAGCTGCATTGCTGTAGTCCCTTCAGATGAGTCTGTTGTGGTTTGACCCAGCAGGTGGTTAAGCACCACACAATCTTTTGCTCACTCCTCCACTTCCCAGCAGAGGGATGGTGGAGAGAATAAAATAAATACAAAATAGAACTCATGGACTGGGAGAAAACTATTCACTGTAACAGAGACAAAGAAGAAATAGTTATGATGTATATAACCAGAGATGCACAAGCAATTGCTCACCACCTTCTGACTGATGCCCAGCTAGCCCCCAAGCAGCGAAAGAGAGCCTGATGAACTCCCCTGCAACCCCCAAATCAAAACTTTTCTTAACCATAATGTCATATGGTATGTGATATGGAATACCCCTTTGGACAAATTAGGTCATCTGTCCTAATTCTATCTTGTGGTAGTTTCTTGGGCCCTCTGTGACTCCCAGCTTCTTGTGCCCCTTGCCTTATTGGTAAGGCAGTAAGAAAAACTGAGAAAACTGAAATATCCTTGCCTCTATATAGCATTGCTGAGCAACAACTAGAAACATGGGTATGTTACAAGCACAGTTTTTCTACTAAAACCAGTATATAGGATCATACCAGACTCTAGGGAGAAGAACAGTTCTCTCCCATCTGAAACTAAGACATCGTTCTACTACTGTTTCCTTGCTTCTTTGACAGAGCAGCTGTTGAGGATGGCTAGTAAAAGCTTTTGCAGCACGCACAGTTTGCGCATTAACTTTTTCCCTGGACAGGCTGATGAGAAACCTCATTATGCTGAGCAAACAAGATGTAAATATTTTAATCCCTCTTTTGTTGCAAATCTCAGGCAGATAGGAAGGCCAACCATACCCTGGAACGTATGAAGTATGGCACTGTCAGCAGGTTGAGGGAAGTGATTGTCCCACTCTATACTGCACTGGTGTGGCATTATCTCAAATACTGCTTGCAGATTTAGGCACCACAGTACAAAAAGGACGTAATACTATTAGAGTGTCCAAATGAGGGCAGTGAAGACTGTGAAAGGTGTAGAGTGGCTGAAGTCTCTTGGTTTGTTCTGCACAGCAAAGAGGGGACTGGAGGGAGACTTCACTATGGCCTACGGCTTGCTCACTAAGGGAATTAGAGGGGCAGGTACTAATCTCTTCTCTCTGGTGACCAGTGATAAGACCCAAGGGATTGGCATGAAGCTGCAAAAGCGGAGGCTCAGGATGGATTATAAAGTAAAGGTTCTGTACTAGAGGCTGATTGAGCACTAAAACAGACTCTCCAGAAACTTGCTGGAGTTCAAGAAGGGTCTGGACAACTCTGTCATATTGTCTGATTTTTGACTGTGTCGAGCCGAGGCTTGGACTTGATGGTACTTACAGAATCATAGGAGTTGCAAAGGACCTCTGGACCTTATTGAGGCCAACCCTCCTGCTAAAACAGGTTAGCTATAGTTAGTTGCACAGGAAGTTGTCCAGGCAGGTGTTTAATCGTTCCTCAAGTAATCATCTTTAAGAGAATGTAAAATGAGTTACCTTGCAAGTAACATGTTTTCATTTCCGAGTATCAAAACGATTTGCGTTCACCATGATCTTGTAATAATCAGGGCTACCCCCTGGGCTAAATATGCATATGTATTTTCCATGGGAAAAAAAAAATAATAATAGGAGGCATTACTTATGGAGTGACTTATATGCATGGCAAGCCCTAAAGAACTTAGACTCTTCCCACAAACCATTGCTGTGCCCTGAGGAAATAACACTCTTCAAGATTTTGTGTAGTGATTCTTGCAGTGAAATGCAAAATGATAATGCACTAGATTGATATGCACTGTGATTTGCTTCTGTGAGGTTGATGGTGTTCATTTCCTAGTAGGTATGTATTTTGCTTGCAGTCTTTAAACTTCATTAATTTGTCACAGATCTTGCTATTACACTTCAATACCTCTTGCCTTTGCTCATAGCATGAATTTTAGTATTCATTTGCTTATTTTTCCAGCTGGTGGTGAATAGGAAAGTTAAATGGGTTAACATATTCAGCTTTAGCTAGGTAATTGCACTTCAGAAACTGGTAGAGAGCTTCATCTAGCCGTATTCAGTCAGTTGAGTTAGACATGTATGCAGCTGTCAAGTTAATCAGTAAAGTGATTCAAGGTAAATGTATAGGGATACATGCTAATACAGTGTCTATGACACTAGGAAATGATCCAATTTTAATGAGAGAGTTTATGAAATTTCTACTAAAAAAATAGCAGTCTGTTACACCTGAAACAGTAAGTCTGCTGGTAATCATTGCAGGATGTTTTGTGAAGTCTAACCAATAATATACATGAGTCCCTCCTAACCAAAACCAGATAAGCCTTTAGATCTTTCTTTTTGGCTTCTTGCAAATTGGAATTGGAGCATTGTTGCAGTTGTCGGTACAGCCACTATAAATGAGGCTCATGTTCAAAAGCAGAGCGCTTCAGGCAAGCCAGACATCTTAAAATAGCATGCTGGAGCTTTTTTGATGATTTTGTGTGGAGTAGGAACAGAGATGACAAGGACCAAATATCTCTAAAATAAGTTGTTTGTGTAATGTTTGGCATAATGAATACAAGAGCTTATCTGAAAAGAACTCAACTCCTTTAACTTCTATTGGCAATGTTGCTAAGCAAAGAAGTAGTGACACTTCCAAGTGTGAGCAAACACCAATCAGCTAGTATCTGCAACATAACCTTTCCTTCCCTCTAAATTCCGTGCTTCTTCCCAAAGAGCAGCGCAAAATGTAAATAGATTAAAAACTGACCTGAGTCCTACACAAAAAATGGGTTAGAAGAGTACAGGTATAATGGGAATAAAAGTAATGCCCTGGGTTTTATGAACAAGAATACAAAACTTCTGTCAGTAGAGCTATGAACTGGAGAAATTATTTGAAATGGAGAAGAACAAGAGCAGAGATTTGTTAAAGGTGAGTAATGCAGGTAGAAATTGCTGGGTGATGTTCTAAACAACACTGAAATGGGCATTTTTTCTCTCCTGGGCAAAAACAAGGTCTTAGAAGTCAAAAGCTTGTCTTTTTGCATGCTGAAAGTCAGAAAAGGAATATTGAGTGTTACTTGAGATCTTTACTTGTCTGAAACCCTATTTTCATTGTTTTCTTTTTCCAAAAGATTTCACTTAGCTTAACTCTATTTTTTTAAAATCTTCACAATGTATTGAATCATGCTTCAATTTGAAAGTTTCAGGACAGAGAAACGAAGTAATGTATTGCAATCTTTTTTTGTAAAGTACGCTTAGGTTGCTGCCCTGTTCTATGCCTGTAAGTACAAGAGCTAAACTAAAATAATTGTCAAATTATTTTAATTTTCTCTGAGGGACAAAATAACTTCACCACTGTGGAAAAGCAGTCTCACCAGTGGTAATTAATGTGTTTGTATTTATATGAGATTTCTTTTGAATTTATCAGAGGGGCAGGTGCACAAGAAAGAGCTCTCCATTAAAAGCATCTTGTTGCCATCATCTGTTAAGAAAACATGTAATTTTTACGTTTTTTATAGTAATGGTAGGGAGGTGATAGTAAATATTTTTATAATTTATAACTTTTCTTAAATTTGCTGTGCTCATCAAAAATCTTATAGCTTAGTAGCATTAGTTGCTCTGAAGGAGGAACAGTATATTTTCCAAGTCTATACTTCCTAAGAATGAAAGAAAAGATGAGGCATAAAGACTACTAGAATCAAGGTTTGTCTCAGACAAGATTAGATTCTTCTGTATGTCTTGAAAAGTTATCTTGCTTATTGTTTTTAGTTGTTTTTGTAACATGCAGATCCAGATTGTAATTAGGTACCAGATGCATCATTTTTTTTTTTTTTTTAATCATTATTAGAAGGGTTTATGTGAATGAATTCAGTAATTCCGTAGTGTTTAATATCCAGATTTCTTATTGTCATGGGAAGCGTCATGCTTTTTCTTCATAACCAGACAGTATATGTTTTCAGTGAAATCTTATTTAAGAAAGTACAACATATTCATTCTTGATATTTAAGCAAATTCATATTGCAGAATGATTAATTGCATTCAGCCTTTTCATCTATTTCTAATTTTACAGGAGACATAATTGGATGCAAATTGGCCAGTGTTAATCATTAGATACCATTAATTCAAAACAGAAGCTGTAGGTAATGGTATGATTATTGGTAGAAATTAAGCAGATCAGGTAAAAGTTTTCTTCAGAGACTTGTGACTTATACCTGAGCCTTATTAAATTCTAACATATAGGTGCCCTGCTGGTAGAGACTGTAGGAGAGATGTATTTATAAATAACTTAAAAGTAACATATGAGGACATATTCTGAAAAAAAAAAAAAAAAAAAAAAGAGGTAGGAGAACATTCCTATGGCTCAAGGACTCAGGAGTTTAATAAATTAGAAAGTTTAAATGAGCAATTTAATTAGGTGGAATTTGGTTTTGCATAATGAAAAAAGTGTTGAAAGAGAAATGAAAGATAGTACTTATCCTGTTTCTGGAACACATCAAAATGTCATGTTCTGAAAATTCTTATTGAGTATTTTTTGATCTTGATCAATTAATTTCATACTCTGTCTTTTCAAAATGACTGTGATGTTAGATGACCTATATGCTGACGAATCTGGAAGCTCTTTGGAAAACCTGTTCTCAAATAGATCAGTGTTTCATGTGTATATTCATATGCGATAGTGTCCTCACACAGAATCTTTTGACTTACATTTAAAATTACCTTTGAATTACACTAAGGTGAAACTGAAGCAATTTAGAATTTTACTGAGCTGTATGCTTATATGTCTTTTTTTTATACTGTGACTTTTTTATGTGAATAAAAACTGAAGAATTTGAGCATGAGGCCTAGTGAACTTGACATCTGTACAGCAGACAGACTGAAAATTTTATGATTGAATTGCCATTTGTAGAAAGTCTAAATGTTGCTTTAAAATAAATATCTTAAGGGAAAATAATGTGCTTAGTGAGGCACTGACAGAAAAAAAATTGGAAAGTATATACATGAGTGTATTGGATGAAGGAGGGAGAAGATACTTGCTTACTGCAATATTAAAAAGCAAGTGTTCTCATTTCAAATTACACATTACACCTGAATCTTTTTCACTGAATCATCATTCCCATTTAAAAGAAAGGGAGGAGGGAGGACCTGGAGAATTACAGCCCAGTGAGGCTCACATCTGTGCTTGGGAAAATCATGGAACAGATCCTCCTGATTTGATTGCTAATGACTAAGCTAGCAATACCCCACTTAATTTTGTGAAAATGTCATACTTTTGAAGTACAAATGGTGGTGATTTCTTTGTCCACAGTAATTAAAAGAAGACATCTTTGCCCCGCTGTATATACTTCCTCAATTTTATCTTGCGGCAAATCTGCTTTATGAAAATATCCTTGTAATTGAGAATCCTTGCTTATCTACTCCGTGCCCTATTTCTTATTTTTTGAAGACTGGAATATTTAATGTGCGAGGCTGCTTTAGAACACTGAAGTTTGTAACCGTGGATAAACATGAATCTGAATTTTATAGCTTTAAAAAAATAGCTTTTTGAACTGCACTAAATCGTCACAACATTGAATTTACATCATTATTAAATACTCAGTATGTGCAGTCTTAATCAGGACAGAGTGGATACCCCAGAGGTCCTGTTTTGATTTCGAGTAAATTGCTTTTTAAGCTTCTATAGATTTATACTTTAGGCAGACGTGATACCAAGTGAAATATTTTATGAGATTTTAAATGAATTTATTTCTTTTTCTTTTCTCTTTTCAGACAAAGCTCCCTTCCTTTTACATGTCAGCAAAATTAAGTTAGCTGCATCTAACTTCAGATGTAAGCTAGTATAGCCTATTTTCCATATAAATTTAATCCAGTGTAGTGTGCATTATCCATGACTCAGAATAGCATAACAAGGAAGCCATCAAAGGTTTCCATTATGAATAAAATAGCTGCTAGATAAGATAAATATTCAAGGCAGATGATAGCGGAAATTAAAATTTGATAATTGGTCTTCTACAATTAAATTTTAAATTGGAAGAGTTTCTTCCATTCCACCATTCTTCACAAACACCATTTGTTACATCTCTGTATAACTTGAATTACATGAATTATTACATTACATAAATTATTTTTAAGGTTTATTCTGATGCAAATATAAGTCTTTAGTATGTGGCGCACAGTACTGCTAGGAAACAAAGTTCATTGCAGAAGAGTGGACAGCTGAGTGGGCTACAGATGGGAGAAAAAGCCTTTTACTTGTGTTTCACGTCTGGACTGGGATCTGGCAGTAATACTGGCAGTGCTGTTTGTAAGGCATATGTTGGTAACGTCAGTGCTTTTCAAGCAGGGAGAAGAATCACCATTCTTACTGTGGTGATCTTTTCCTCACTTGCAAAGATGATCATCTTTGTTGCATTGACAGCAGAGATCTGAGTGCTCTCTGCTGTCAATTCATTCAGCATATTGGTGACAGCAAAGTCCTGTGACTCTGGTTTTGTAGTGAGCATAAAGGAATTAGTAATGCCAGATAAATGTAGCACAACACATCTTACATACTTAGAAAGTCCCTTTGCTGTTTGAATATTTAAAATGAAACAAAAAGGGAAATGAGAACTTCCCAACTCAGCTGAGGTTCAAAGAGAAATATTAGTCTTTGCTTTTATGGTTTTTTTTTTTAGCATTCTCTCTCTTTCTCTGTTATGTCCTTTGTGCACAATGTTCACAAGTCATTGTTTCTAATGCCCTTCTATGGTTTTTCGCCTTGCAATGACAATTTTATGGTTGAACAAACGGAGGGCACGAAACAATCCTTGGAGGAAATGTAAGTAGAAAAATAATTGGTCCTGGAAACAGCGTATGGAGAGGAGCTTCTGTTTGCAGCGGAGACTTTAGAGAAAGGAGGACATGATGAACAGGAGGTATGCATGCAGAGAAGGAATGCAAAGAGTCAGGGCCAGGGGGGCATATAATAAGGATGAAGTTTCCGCATTCTGATTTGGTTCAAAATGCTACTGGAAGACAAATCCTTTTCCTAAATTGTTTACAGTCTAAACAGATAAGATGATGCAGGACATAACTCTATACCATGGACAAGAAGTGCAAAAATATCCTATCCAGTGCCAGATTCCAATTAGGCCTTCTTGCTTTCCAGTATTTTAGGTAAGCTTACATTTTTAGTTGTGCATAAAAGCTTTTCTATCTCTACCTCATCCATTGCTCTCATTTCTTTCAAGTATGTACAAACTGGAAATAGGGAATATCAGAAAGCACCAATCATAAAAATTACAATTACTATTATTTGATGGAGCGAAATCAGACAGTGAACACTAACTAAGCCACTCAAAAAGCAAGTCAGTTGTAGCTGGGGATGAGCCACACTAAAGGAGCTGACTGAGTTGCTGTGCTCTCTGCACATTTTTGTGGCTAAATTTGCCTGAGAAACCTATAATGAAAAGATAAGTGCAGCAGACGCTCTTCAGTTCTTCTAGAAGGCAAGGGGAGCTTGTTCTGCAGGCATTCATGGCTGTCATATAACTTAATCTGATTGTAGTCATGATATAGTTCTTCTCTGCAGCAACACTTGCATAATTTATCATTCCTAATTTTACATATCTGCTTGAATATCTCCTATTTTAAAGTAACGAAGAAACTTTCCTTGTTTCTCATTCTTCTGTTTAAGAGAGAAGCTGCATATTCAGTGCTATGAAAAAAAAATTTGCACACTTATCATGTTTAACCCATTTATTTACTGAAAAAATCTGTACATAATTATTCTTTACTTTCAGACTGAATGACGAGACACTAAATTTCATTTTCATAATGCTGATGCAATTTGTTCCTGTGTTCTTAAAGGAAAGGTCTTCTAATGAATTGTGATCCTGCTGGCCTAGAGTGTCTATGCAGCGGTCAGAACAGTAACAGGAGCTGAGAAATCCACTCTACAGCTGGGGATGCTGTCAGCTTCACTGCCACACAGCTGGCTCCTGTGGGCCTGCCTCTGTTGCTGCTGTTGTATTTCTTATACAGGTTGAGATATGCGCTTCACTGGAAGCCCTTTTGAAGGACACGTAGCAGAGAGTAGAAGTTTGCTATGCTAATTTTTCAGGCCTTGTGACTAAATTGGATTTTAATTTATATTAGATACAGCTACCCTGGGATCATTTTAAAACCAGTATAAATACAGGATTAGCTGAAAAGCAGAGATCTTTAACAACAGAGATGTGTTCAGGCATTCAGTTCTCCTCACTAAAGGGTATATTTAGAAATAATATCTAGCGTTAAAGAACATTCTTTTTAATGTAGCAAAATATTTTCTATTCAAATTTCCCATTTTAAAAAGAACATTAAAAAAATCATGCAGTTTTTTGAAGAATGCAGGATTTGATATCCAGTTAAAAAAATAAATTTTTAGTCAGTTCAGCTCTCTTAAAGATAGGTCTTTCTTGACACTTAGGAAATAAATTGTCCTCAGTAATAGAACTATCATGGAAATGATCTACTTGATGATGATTGTTCTGGAAAGTCACTGGTGATAATGAAGTAGTTTATCATGAAAACTGTTATATACTAGCAACTAGCAGCATAAATATGAGTATAGAAAGCTACATCCTCACGACCAGTTATCTAGTTTTGTTTGTTTTCTTTCTAATATATTTATCTTACTCAATCCCTCTGATGCTGGTGCAGTCTTACTAGTAGTGACCGGGAAAGCTAAAGATTTCAAGAAAAACAGCTATTCTGGACATTGCCATAGACAGAAAAAAGAGAGAAAGTGGTTATGTGGTAACAAGGAAAAAGTAAGTTGTTCATTAAAACGTTTCTTTTCTTATTTCAAAGTTGACTTGAAATAATAATAGAATACAAGAACTTAGCTGTGTATTATGTTGAGTACAGCCATCTGTCTGTATTGTCAAAACCTGAAAAGTACCATCCAGGGAATGCCTTGGCTGGAATAATCTGCAAATGCATTCTTGAGCAAACCCAGGAGTCCAAGGAATTAAATTGTGAACCAGGTGTATTAACACTGACAGGCCATTAAAAAGCAACACATTATTTTATGTCAGTTAAGGGCTATCAAAATATGACACTGAAAGTTAAGACCATGTTGAAGTTCAGAATCATGCTGTGAATATGTAAGTCGTAAATAGATCTTTTCTGACAGTGGCTGTCTAATATGTCATAAAAGTAAGGAGTGAAGGAGGGAGCTTGCAGTTTCATGAAGTCTTGCTTTTTCATTGCGCAGCAGTATGTTAGAAGCTCAGTTTGTGGTGAATGGTCTGTGGGTATTGTAGTTCACTGGATTGAGTCTGTTTGTCCACGGGAAGGAAGAGGCACAGAAACTAAGAAATTGTTTATCATCTTATATATTATTTCACCTACTGTAAAACAAAATATCAGCCAGGTAAATATGATAAGAAGAAATGCTAGTGAAGACTATCTACAACATTGCTGAAATCATTACCTGTTATTACTTCTGTAGTGGCAGATTACTCACATGCATTTATTTCTAAAGGTAATAAGTAAAAATTACTCCACTCTTCCTATCTGAATGATAATGAGTTTGACTATTTTGAGGCTTCTAAGCCAATGCAACTTCTGAATGGGTCTGAAGGACTCAGTAATATTATGTGCACAACTTACAAATGACCTTCAAAAAGTTACTGCAAACATCTGTATCATATACTTTTTTTAGCTGATGACTTTTCTTCTTCCTCAGTATAACCTTTCACAATTAGATTGGTCCCCAGTTAGAATACTGACAAAACATTTTCATATGCTTAAAGCATAGAATGGCTAATATGTATAACAGCATTCAGTTAATCATTTTGCTAAGTAATTATATCCCCAAGAAACAGCCTGATGGGATGACATGTCAAAGAAGCCAGAAAGAAATTTAAAATTCTGAAGTTATTTAATTGAATAAATGCATTTAATATTTGCATATACAGATTATATTATTTATAATTAACTTCCCAAATCATTTATTTTGTAGTCTTTTAATTTTCTCTGTATTCTTCTGAGTCATTGAAAAATCCAGTCACACCTGACAGTCCCAATCTTGCATTTAAATGTGATCAAAGTAGGCAGAGCAATCATACTTTAAACAACTTATCCTGAGTGACATATTAAAAAAATCTTAAAATCAGTGCCAGTAGCCACTTTTGCCTGTGGCAGTCTTAGGTCAGGCCATTTCAAGTCCAAACACACAGTCTTATTATGCATATTGAGCTTATGGTGTTCCCTTTCATTTTATTTATAGTGTAGAGAGAACTAAATCTCTGGTAGCCTTCTCATGGGAAGCAGTAGCCAAGAGAATGAGCAGAAACAAGCGTATTCATCTTTTTAATGGTAACAGAGATAGTCAGCAAAGATTAAATTCTTTCTAAACTACTTTATAACACAAAACATACATACTCTTCATTTTTATCTTCAGTCTATCTCACTATGCTAATACTTCTCTGCCTCCATTTCAGCTGCTGATCTTTTCTCATGAGTTTTCATGGAAGTACAAAGGATTTTTACATGAATTTGCTTGTAGCATCAAAGTTCACTCAACCTGTTTTCAAGCACAGGAAGTTATACATGCTTCTTTCTCATGTGTAGACTTCAGTCCAACCTTTATAAAAGTTAATAGAAAGATTATATTATAGGGAGAATTAAGCCATCCCCTATCAAAATGCCTGTATCCTGCTTCATCCATCTATGTCCATCATCATTTTTCCTGTTGTTTGACTTCATGGTGTGGCCTAGTTCTTTGCAGTCAATCTACTTCCAACAGTCAAGGAAGAGGGAAAGAACACTGTGTGTGAAGAAGTGAAGGAGAGCAACACACACATAAGTTTGTAAGGTGCTGTCGATTCAAGTAGTTTCTTCCTTTCAAGGAAAGTTTCTCCCTTCTCTTTCAAGGAGTAGTTTCTCCCTTTCTGCTACCTATAATACTTTATAAAATAAATACAATTTTTAATTAGTCTAATGTTTCTTTTTAGTGGACTTACAGTGACATTCAACTTTAATGTTAAATATTGAGGATTGCCAGCTTCTGGAATTAAACATAAAATACAGAAGAGAATTTGTTCAACATTTTTTGTTAGAATTTGTTTAACCTCTATTTTCTGGACTAAAGGCATGTGCTTTACATAAGAAATCATTAAAAATTTCAAACAGAAATAAATATCCATGACTGTGGCTATGTCAAAGAATAACCAAATGTATATCTAGAAATAATTTCTGGATATTTAGCTTTTGTCAATAACTGTTATCTAAAAAACTGTGCTCTTTATCACTATTGTTACACTCCAGATAAGGAGACTGTAGGGTGCTGTTGGGCTGCTGTGATTAATGCATCCCTAGTTTTGCTATTTTTGATAACTTATAGTTCTAGCTGTGATAGTGATGTTGTCATCTGGGTTACCTTTTTAGGTACTTTTTAGGGTTTGAATCACAGACTGGTCTGTATACATCATGATGCTATAGATAGTACTTACAAAATTCCATCTGATTGGAAGTGAGACTTTTTTTTTCTCCTGAAAGTACTTTCAGGAGTACTTTCAGGAGAAAGTCTTTTGAAAGACTTTCACACAGTACTATTTTTCCATTCTGCATCTCTATCCATTTATATACTCATTTTATGTAGGCCAAGGTTTGATGGCAATATTATCTAATTTTGGGTGTCATATTGTACTGTCTTAAATTTGAGTCCTCTGAGTCTATTAACACAAAAAAGAAGAATAAGTTACATTGTTAGTACAGACTAATGAAAAATAATATTGGCATAATGGCTGCACAACAGCCTTTCACAAATAAATTGCCTAACTGAAACAGGAGAAGTACTTTGTCATAATTTAAAAGATTGTTCTTTGCTTCATGGATGTTCCTTATCTGTTCCTTAACACAATCTGTGATGGCCTCCACTGAGATATTTATTATGAAATAAGAAATATTCATCTTGGTACATTTTTATTTAATATTTAATTAATTAAATATTTAATTAGTATATGTAATATATTTAATATTTAAATATTCTACGTCTTTTATGAAAGATATTTCTGTAAAGAACTGTGCTTTTTGACTGTCTGGTGAAAATGTGGTATTTATGCATGCTGACTTACTAAAAGAACATGAAATGATTACTTTTTAGGGCTGTATCCCTGTAAAAGTCTCTGCAAAATTATCAAATGAAGTTAATTTAAGGTGTAGCTCATTCCTTTTAACACATCCTAAAAGAAATGAACAAGCCTTTCCAAAGGGAAAGAAATTCTTTCAGAAAAGTTTGAATAAATGTAGCATCTGACCTAATGTTGGATGTGTTGGAACATGTTGGGCAAAACAGGCTTGATCAGGTTAGAGTCCCAACTGGTAGAAATCTTTGTGCTAAATCTCAATCCAAGACGGTCTGCGTTATTTTTTGAAGTTGATTCACCTTTTTGTCAGTGTTGAAAATGGTTCTATTTCTGAGCAAATGCAGTGGAAATAGAAATACTTAGAGGACAGCTGCTTTAGTGCTCTGACAGAGTCTTCCTGTGAACTTGTGCAAGTTACTTGCCATTTCCATATTCAGTTGATACCCACTGATATACTTAATAAGTACATTAAATTGTCAGACTATGAATGAGATTTTGTGTACTTAAATACATGCAAAGAATGAAGTACATGTTCCAGACTCCAGTGAATTCAATGGTAATCTTTATTTGGACAGTAATCTTCAACAAACTCATAACATTTGCATGAAAAAAATATACAAAAAGCTGAATGGGATCGAGTGATTTCATATAAAGATATCTTGCCTACGTGTATCCAGTGCCTGTAGACTCTTACCTTTAGCACTATTCTCCAGTACTTGCCTAACTAGCTCTATTACTATTGTTTATCACTCTGGTGTTTCTTTTCTACACATATACCTTGTGGCAATAAGGTCGTGAAAAATTATTCCTTGCTTGGGCTATACAGGAACAACTGTTATATACAGATGTACTGAAACACTTCTGTTAACTTCAATCAAACTCAGAGTTACATTATTGTCTATCAGCCAAGCCATTGTGGCTAATAGCAAACAAGATATATTGTTGGATATACTGTGATGGTAGTAATGAAATGCATTCAAAGCTATACAGACCTCTGACTTCAAGGCTGCAGACCTGTGAACAGTATAACAACCTGCTACTTTCTAGAAATTAAAAGTATGGTAAATTGCTGAAGTGTTTCACCTCCACCATTTTCTTTGGCAGTGTTTCACAGAACTTCCTCTGATTAATTGTTAAGTTGAGTATACTTGAACTAAGCCATTAATTTTGTCCGAAAAGGTGTATTTCCAAAATGCTTTCTCTAGCAAGATGATACTGCCTGCATTATTAAACACTTTCTCTAGTGCCCATCCATAAACCCTCTGCTCCCTGAGCACAGATCCTTTCTATTTACCTGCAGTTCACAGAGACAATAAACTGAGATTTTGTGCTTCAGCTGTCCTCTGACAAAACAGCTATTTTTCTGAATTTAAACTAGTAGAAAGGTATTAACTTTGAGTATTTTGAAGCCTTTCTTGTATTAGGTGCAAAATCACTCATACTTAAATTTGTGTATGCTTTTTTTTTTTTTTTTTTCCATAATTTAATCTGAGTTTTCTCAGAACTCAACAACCTGTTAACCATGGTCTTACAATGGCAAAGTGAGATGGAAGGATGGGGAGACAGTGAAGAGTAAAGTAGTTAAGTTAGAATTATTTTTCCAGTAGAAAGCCATAGCGTGTTAGACACTTCTGGAAAATAATTTATTTTCATTTAATATAAAGTGTGACATAAATAAAGGTTTAGTTCTCTTGGTGTACACAACCACCTCAATTTATTTGATGTGATTTTATACTAACATAATAAGTTGCTGCAGCTTTTTTTTTTTTAATGGACATTTGAGTCAAACAAACATAAATTCTCAGGATCAATAAAAAATAAGAATCTTGGGCCTTATTTATATAGGGAGCATTCCCACAGGGAGCATTCCCAGAACACTTGTTTGCCTGAAAAGATTAATGTTATTTATTGGACAACGTACGTCATTTTAGGATATGTTCTTGATCACTGCTCAACAGCAGTTGGGTAAAACTGCTTTGCATTGTATATGATTCAGTTCTCTGGATGTGAACAGAAATACAGTCACACAAAGCCTTCACCATTAGAATTTTACAGTTAAAATTAGCATGAGTTTACATACAGACAAATTTTTCTGATCACAATCCCTGAAGTTCTCTGGGGTCTAAGTACACAACTGCTGCATCTTTAAGAAAATCCCTCCAGGCTTGATTCAGGAATGCGTTTAAAACCTTAACTATTGTTTGAATGTGACAGTATTTGTATTCTCATTCTCCTGCACAGAGAAACAGTTACATATAAGCTTGTAGTGCATTCAAGAAAGGAAAGCATGGAGCAAATAATATAATTTTACATAAATTGGGTGTGTTTTTTTCTCTCAATTTGTGTTCTATAAACATTAGTGAATTTACAGGATAATTTAAAATTATTCCTAAAAATTCCAATGACTCACACTGGTGAATGGTGATAATAGATTGCAGATAAGTTAGTCAGTGAAGGTCAGGGTGGTTAGTGAGGGGAGCAAGACGATAGGCAAGACTGAGACCTCAAGAAGGGCAGAACAGGTGAAAAGGGGGCTCACCTTGAGTTCCTGTAGCTGAAAGCTGGAGAGACGAGCAGGAAGTGTGCAGATAGCAAACTGTGGGGCTTTTGTAAAAACTGAGATACAGCGGGGTGGATTAGATAACTGTATTCTGTGCTACATAGGTACAGGCTTTTGTGGAAATAATGGTAAGATGAGGAGGGATGTACACTATTTACATGAAGTAGCAGCTTGAATGTACAGAGCTCTTGTATGGAATGACAAACAAGGTCTTGTGGAGAAACATCAGTCACCAGGACTGCTGTGGAAATTAGGCACAAATGGACTGAATGATACTAAGGTAACACTGCTCTATTAGGGTTTCAAATTATTTTCTGCAATTTTTACATTGTTGTCAATAAGACTTGATAAACATTACTGATTTGGCACTCTTCAATGAAAGCATGGATTGACCAGATTTGACTGAATGCATAAATTGTTCTGCAAAACTAGATGGTGTGATATTGGAGAAGGCAGGAATCCAGATTGGCTTTTAAATTCTAGATTGCCTGGAGTGTTGGCATTTGGAAACACTTTCTCCTCTGCTTTGTTTGTGCACAAGTGGCAGCCATTAGAAATTGTTATTACTGGCAGAGTAAGGAATGCAATACCTCATGATGACAACTCCATGAACTTTTTCAGAGCAGAAGCAGACTTCAAATTGGCATCATGGATGTAACATTCATTTAAATGTGTTGACAAGTTATTAAAAAATAATGAGTAATACCCTGAGTAAGTCAACCTGGGAAATACTGGGGAACATCTAAGAAAAAAATCAATTTTATGAAAAGTAATGGACATCTCATCAAGATAGCAGAACGTGAGTTCAAAATAAAAGGCTGAGGAGATGGCTAGTTTATAGGAAAAGAATTAGAGCTTTTGCTGCAAGATATGGAGTGGCAATGAGCTACATGGGGTTAAAATAGGCCCAGTTATCCTTTGAGATTGCTAAATACAAGTTAATCATATTTGTCTTAGTAACCCCAAGGTGTGCAGCAATCAGCTACTGTGCAGTTGCTTTGCAAATATGCTTACCTTGTTCTGCTACTACTATTCAAGCATCCACTTTTGTTCCCTGTTGAAGAGTATGTTGGTCTAAATGGAATTCAGTTCTATTTACCTTTATTTCTCACACTCATTTTCCTTGCTATCTTTACTACCTCTTTTCCAAGCGTCTGCTTACAAAACAAAACTAGAATTATGTACAAATGCAAAACACTTAGTTGTAACTGTGTTCATATTTAAGTTAAGCTCCAATTAGGAGCATATTTTAGTTTCATATTTATTGCTAAATATAATGTTAATATGTATTTCAGTAGGACAACAGTATTTTTGACACCGTTTTTTCTTTGTTGGCTAAGAATTTATCAAGGGCAGATACCCTGTAAAGAAAAGGCATTTCCAAGGAGGTAATATGGTAAAGTTATTTCATCTTTAAGTGCCATTAGGTCAAGCCTGACATTCTGTACAATTTTTCATAGGATCTAAGTAGCAATGAGAGAAACACCTCACCTATCATATCCTCTCCTTTTTATGGCAAGTGTTACAGTAGTTGTGAAATTCTTTAAATAGCTACCAAGCTGGGATATAACGCAGTCAAAAAGTCACTGTGTACCTTAGAAATCAACCATCTGTTCATCTTTTGTGCCCTTGTGGCTAGGAAAACGGCAGTCAAGTTACAGAATTATGTCAGAACTATGTGGGCAATTATTTGTCTTTAGTGTAATAGATGATCAGCTTTTGATTGTACCTAGCCAAATTTCTCAAATGCTTAGTTTTTCAGAAGATGTGGGGAAGACCAGTTTAGAACATCATGCCTACGTTATGAACAGCTACACTCTTTCTTCTCCATAGCAGTCCACATCCTTCTTCTCTGAATTCTGTCAAGAGACAGCCCCGTTTGCACAGTTCTCAGATGCCACTGACTGTTTCCAGGTCTTGACAAATTATTCTTTTCAAAGGGCAGTTAAGTAGATTCCACTCATTTTCAACAGTTTCTCCTCCAGGTGCCAACAAGGAAACAGCTGACAAATTCAGAAATTTTAAGGACATTTTTTAAAGATCTAATAAATAATGATGCATATATTCTCAACTATATGTCATGCTATTCTTCACATGCATTCTGCCATGGCCTACAAGCTCTTATCTATTGTCTAGGATACTAGTGCACTTTGTGCTCAAGAAATACAAAACAAAAAATTCTGTAATACACTTTCTATTATCTGAAACCACTGTGTACTCTTAAAATAGCTTTTAGCAGAATCCAGAAGAGTTCTTTGCCCAACTATTCTCCTTGCTTAGCTAAGGTACCTATAACTATAGCCCTGAAAATTGATTTCTCAAAATTTCCATACAGAATGCTTTTGTGAAATTCATTAATTCCAGACATTTTGTTGTATAGGAGAGGTATGATTTCAAAGAAAACATTTTTTAACAGAACTTGTAGCATTAATGCAGTAGCCAGAAGTACCAGTGGAAAAAAAAATACTGTGTAGCTATAAGGATTTACTGAATGCACTCTGAAAACATGACTGTAAATCTGAAAAGACAATGGGAAAGTAGTTTTTCTTGGTGTTTTACTTTTTTTTTTTTTTTTTTTTTTTGTTAATTTTAAAATTACTATATATTTACTATATTTACTATATATATATATATATATATATACTTATTTTCTCATAAAATTAAAGGTTACCCTTCCACTATTTTTCAAAAAATATATGCTGTCATAATACCATGGTAAAATCAACCCGGTCAAACAGATCTGCAGGGCAAGATTGTAGGATGATATAAATCACCATAGCAATTTTGACAGCAAGAAAATTACAGCCATTCAGATGCACTGAAGATTTGTGCCTATGTCCTGGGGCTGGTTGGCTAATTCTCATTTCTTTGATGGATATTTGTAATAAGTGACACTACCAGGAACGAATGTACCTACTAATAGCAATCTAAGAATGGTAGTCTTGGGTCAGGTCAGGTGTTCATTTAGCCCAGCAGCATGTGTTTGTAGGAAATGTTTAGGGACAAGCAGTAACACAACAGTACTTCTTAGGCATGCTTATCCAATGTCTGGTTTAGTAGCTTCAGTACTTCCTGAGCTATAATCTATACTGATCATGTTTTACCACTCTAGATACACTTAACTGATGGTTTACCTACAGTTTTTCTTCTCTCACTTGTAACATTAATTTTTCTCACACAGAATCACAGATTCACAGAATTGCAGGAGTGGGAAGGTACCTCAAGAGATCATCGAGTCCAACCCCCAGCTAAGGCAGGTTCCCTACAACAGGTCGCACAGGTAGGCACCCAGGCGGGTTTTGAATATTTCCAGAGAAGGAGACTCCACAACTTCTCTAGGCATCCTGCTCCAGTGCTTTTTCATTCTGGCAGTAAAAAAAGTGCTTCCTTGTGTTACTGTGGAACTTCCTGTGTTTCAGTTTCTGCCTATTGCCTATGGTGTTCTATTTGTGCACACCATTGAAAAGAGTCCCACTCACTTGATTCCTGCACTTAAGATATTTATATTTATGTATTTTATTTTTTTATAATATGTATAATGTAATATTGCTATACTATATTATATTAATATTTTATATATTATTTAAGATATTTATAAACAGTGATGAGACCTAGGTTACTCAGTCTTTTCTCAAAACGGAGATGCTCCAGGCCCCTTAATGGTCTTTGTGGCCCTCCACTAGACTCCTACGAGATCCCTACATTTTTGGAACTTGGGAGCCCAGAACTGAACACATTATTCCAGGTCTCACCAGATCAGAATGGAGGGGGCAGAATTTACATGGTATTAATGATTTACAGAATTGGCTCTGTACATGCAACTGTTATGGATTTCTCTAAAACAAACAAGGAAATTTTAGTACTAATTCCAGTGTAAAGCACTCTCCCAAATACAATAAAAATGTAGAGAAACACTATGTGCCCTTATAAATTGTCCCTCCCTAGCATTCCTGCAGGCTCCCTTCAGGTACTGGAAGACTGCTATAAGGTCCCTCTGGAGCCTTCTCTTCTCCAGACTGAAGAACTCCAACGTTCTCATTTTGTACAAAAGACTACATTAAGCATTTCTCTCCTTCCAGATTCTTACCCTGGTTCAATAATGCTTTATTACACAACATAAAAAAAATGTCCTGAGATAATCTATGTGTTTTGGGGTTTTTTTGTGCTTCTTTTTCTTTTATTCCTAAAGAGGTGTTATTGACAGGACATAATTCCAGTCATTTATTAATTGGAATCCTAGGCAGATTACATATTTGACAACAACCAACTAAATTGGGAAACTATTATTTGTTGATGGCAATAGACACAGAGCAGTAGGGGTTTGTATGTGGGGGTTGGTTTAGCCGTAATTGCAATCAAACTCAGCAGTATTGCCTGTTAAAGACTGAAGTTTACTTTAAAGCTTGATTCACTGGTTGTATAATTCAGCTATGGTAATTTGCAGTTGAATGAGACCTGAATTGAAAATGCTCAGCTCAAATGCTGATTTCCTACTGAAAATGGCTTGCAGAAGAATCTAAAACACAGAATTCATTAGAAAGGGAGTTCATTTGGCCAGGTGCAGTTAAATAATAAATCAAATGTAAACATCTGAAGCTTCCAAGAGTCTATTTCTAACTGGTTTGTGGCTCTATTTTTAAAATACTTTATCAGTGAAAAAGTGTTTTTCCTTGCTATTCTGTGAAGCTAACTGTCAGACAGCAGTCCACCACATAAATCCAAGAAATTACAGTGATAAGAGTAGTTTAAGTGAGACCACAACCAGAAGAACTGTTTTACTTTGAGCTCACTACTTAGTCTTCATATGAATAGCACAAAATGGTCATTGCTAATAACATTATTCCCTCTTTCAGGTGACACTGAAGCTCTATCTCCTAAAGGGTCACAATAGGTGAAAGCAAAAGAGAATTAGTAGGACCTCTAAAGCTTCAAGTGGCTATTAAATACAGTTTTCAGCAATTATGTGGCTATATTTCTTCAAATGTCAGATCACTTTATGGATCTTCACTCACTTCATTCAGAGATTTCTCTGTATTGAAAGTGAAGAAGTTGAAGAAGAGGTCACTGGCCAATCAACACAGCAAATTGACTGTAATTACTCCAGTCCCCAAAGGTAATAACATTCTGCTTCAGCTGACAGGTCTGCATAGCCTTGTGGTAAGCAAGGTCATTGGAACGACTTCAGTTCTATGTCAACACTGCACAATGGGAAAGGAAGTCCTGCTGTAGGAAGACCTTTTTCTTGATTAAGACTTCTGGAATTCAAGATAAGTACTTGGTATGTTCAGATTTCAGTTCAGTGTATTTAACTTATACTACTGTTATGGCTGTGCTTACTAGTACATATGTATTTATTTATTTTTAAGAAAGGAAGTAAAAGAACAAATGAACAGGTTAAGCATTTAGGCTGAAGAATAATACTTTTTCTCCGAGATTAACTGCGGTGTAAACTTCTGGATTATACCTTTCCCCCTCACCCTCACTCCCCCAAGATTTCTTGACTGTTGTTTGTGCCATTAATTTTATAGATGTACTATTGAATTTGTAGGGATAGATGTAATGTTCTACTTCATTAGTGAACCATACTTAAGCCAAACGAAAAAACCTTAGTCATTTCTCCTTAGGCTCAGATCCACAGATCACAAGGTTCCTGTGTTGCTGACATTCACTGCAATGGGATTTGCTTTTCAGGGGCTGTAACATGAAATAGAGTGTTGAAGAAAGCATTACTATTACCAGTTTTTTACCTGAGCTGCATAACATTCAGGCTTGAAGCTTCAATTATAAGGGTAAACTGGATGCATTTAATTGATGTTACTTTATTTATAGAATATGGAAACAGTTAAATAGGGGTATTTTGTACTTGTGAGTTCTTCTGCCACCATCTCCTGCTACAGTAGCCTCTTATTGTTAGTTCTGAGGTTGTGTTGATCATATTAAGCATTTGATGGGAATTTAAGGCATGCTGGTCTTAGGATGTTCAGCCCCAGTTTATTGCTGCATAAGGAGGGTTTTAAGTAGACAATGTGGACAAACATGGACAAATGAATTCTGAGAGTGAAACAATGGTCTTGGTGAAACCTTTTGTTAATCTTTTCTTAGTAAAAACAGAAATAGCAGAACTAAGCACTTGGCTGTGAGCGTTTGTTTTCTTCAGACATTAGTATTGACATAATAACCTCTCATGAAAATCTGCAAATATAATACAGTATTTTGACACTTCTTTCCCTGTAATATTCTTAACTCCTTCTCTCTGTGTTGCAGCTTGCATATCTCTCTCTTTCATACGGGTATACTTGTTTAAATGGAAAATGTCCTATAGTGCTGTGGACAGCTTGGATTATTGATGGAAATTGTATGCATTTTTGCATATTTTCAACCAGGAGAAAATTAAGAGTGGTGAGAAATGATTTTTTTACACTTGCTGTGCCTTTCTTGAAACTTAGTGAAGAATAAGCAAGTAGGTATCATTTTAACCATTTTTAAGTGAACTATTCAAAAAGCCTCATCTCATCCCTTCACATTTTGTCATATTATATGGAATATCTCTTTGGCCAGCTTGCATCAGCTGTCCTGGATCTATTCTCTCCCAGCTCTTTGTTTCCCCTTATCACTGGCAGGATAGTACAAGAAGCCAAGAACCTGAAATTTCCTTGGCTCTGTGCAGCACTGCTCAGCAACACTGTCTTTCTCCTGAAATCAAAACAGGATCATACCAGACGCTATGAAGGAAAAATCAACTTTGCTGAAGGCCCCAAAATTGAACACAGTACTTGAGGTGCATCCTCACCAATGCTGAGTACAGAATGATGATCACTTTCCTGCTCCTGCTGGCAACACTATTTCTGATACGAGCCAGGATGCCATTGGCTTTCTTGGCTACATGAGCACACTGCTGGCTCACATTCAGCCAAGTGCTGACTAACACTCCTAGGTCCATTTCCTCTTCACTGTCTTCTAACCACTCTGCCCTAAGCCTGTAGCGCTGCTTGGGGTTGTGGCCAAAATATAGGACCTGGCACTTGATCTATCTTGGCTTTTGGTTTCTTCTCAAGTTCCCACTTAGCTTTTAAAGATCTTGATTGACACTCTTGTTTACTGATCTTATTCAATTGCAGATGCTTCAAGAAGTTTCTTTCGGTTATGTTATTGTGAAAATTCATTCTAACTACCATGTCTCTATGCATTGCTTGAAGTGCTTTGTAAAGCACAGTCTATCTTCTTTCCACCTGGACATTTTCCAGACTATCTCCTGATCATTGTTGTATTCAAAATATAACATTGAAGAAATTGTGGAATTATCAAGAAGTCATTGTTTACTCGCTATCTTAACTTATGATTATGATTCCTTAAACTTTATGAACAAGAATTAGATGGCAAAGATGACTACACTGAAAAGCTGCTTGTGTATTCCTATGTGTTACTTACCAGTCTTAATTTAGTGAGGAAGAGAAGAAAAGGAAGCAAACCCCAACTCATCCAAATGCTGAAATCACAATGTTTTGTCCATACCACATTACTCTTTGTTGGCAATATAAGCTTTTCAGATTTCTGCATTCAATTTCTTGACTGTTCAATCCAAATCAGGATACAAACAAACCTTGTGGAATAAAAGGTATTATCTACAATGGGGAATTTCTGCAAGTAAAGTAAGCTGTATGTTCACCTCTGTAATTTGTTCTGAGTACTCTCTTTATACTAACTGCTTGCATAGACAATTTCAGAGCACACATCTACAGTACCTGGTAATGAAGCAGAAATTGGAGCAGTGTGGTCATGTCAGAGCTGCACTGCCATGAAGCTAATGTGGCTATACTTCTTACAGATTGATTTGGTTAATAGCTCTTCAGAATGTCTTGTGAATCTATACGCTTTGTCAGAAGTAGCTGCAGGCTGCCTGTCATATTCTGCTCAATAGTGTAGATATGCTCTCTCTGTGCTTTTCAAAATTTTTTTAAAAGTATATAATCTTGCTTAGATTAAACTAGAATTGTTCCCAGTGGGGATAATCGCACATTGTATCTAGTGTAATGTGTTTTTCTAAGGCTAGTGAGCAATACAGCCTCTCAGCATAGACAAACTAGCAGTCTTGAGTGTAGAAACTGTCTCCCCTCAGAGCCTCACCAGATCACCCAAAAGCACCTCAGTGATCAGGGACTAGAAAATTGTTAGATTTCAAGTTCCTAGTATCCCCTAGTAAAGCACTGCAGCTGTTGAAACAAAGAGTGAAGGAAAGGAATGAGAGTGTTTATTTCTATTTGTTTAGGATCTGTGCAAAGAATAATTTCTTGTGTTTGTTGTACATTAATGACACTGCACAAACAATGATTCACAATGTGCTTGGGTACAACAGCTTGACTGTATGGTGGAATAAAACTTAAATATGCAAAGGAGGGACTGAGAGTCATCAAGCGCTAGCTAATACCTTTATTTATATTGTCTGTATTTGTCGAAGTGTGGAATTTTAAATTTAAGTACAAAAGGACGAAAGTGTTTTTATCTGTGCAAATATATGACTCTGATTTATGCTTTTTTTTTTTTTTGGTCTTCTGCATCCAATTCAAATTCCTGCTGAGAGCGGGGTCTCAGAGCACTTTAGTATGTACAATCCCTCCTTCCCTTTAGGAGATATCTACTTAAAACAAAAAACAAAAACAAAAAAAACCCACATTTAATATTCTGCACCTTTAAAGAGTAAAGAAGCAATGAGTAAAATAAATCATAATGGTTTATATCCAAGGGAGAAAAATTACAGTGCTTAGCATGAGAACTTGTTTTTCTGATGCTCTCAATCACTTAATCAATATGATTGTCAGCTGGTAATTCAAAAAATGGACTTACACATAATTATATCTTTTTCATCTACAATCTGCTGGGCTTGTTTCTAATTCATTTTACTATCCCATCTATTTCTTTTCAATACAGGAAATTTAAATACCCTGCTTAGTCTGAGCAGAATGTTCATTTCCTTACATACTTGTGAAAGTACTCATTTCAAAAAAGTCATTGAAACTTTAGGTGCCTATGCTATCTAAACCTTAAAATCATGCCATGGATTCTCAAGGAGGGATTTGCTAATTTCTGAAGCTGGCTGCAACATTCCTGCAAATCAATGCTACTTTAACACAGATTTAAATACATTCTTTAAATGAGATCTTCAAGGGAGTAGGAAGAGCCAACTCCTATTGAAAATTACTGGAAATGACATAGATTTTCAAAGGGTACTCATTCCAAACAAACTATGTTCACACCCATAGCCACAGAAATGTAACCTTTTTCTGTAATTAAATGAATGTTTAGTGCTCTCTAACATTCCTAGTCCTGCTTCAAAATTAAACTTATATTTAATGTTCTGTCTGGATAAATAATGCCTAAGAGTTGAATCCAAAATTCAAATAAATATAGCAGTGTTTTACAAACAGGATTTAAGACTGAATTAGAAATACACTGGTCTTTCAGAGTAAGCAAGATCAAATCAGTTTCTCTATCTAGACGGAAAATGCAAGAGTTTTTATAGATAGTTTAAAAGATGGAGGGCAGAAAAATGTTAAATTTGGGAATATACAAATAGCTGAAACTAAAAAAGAAAACAAGAGTCCATCCCTAAATAAACCAACAAAATTAGGAAAAATTTCATAGTTTTCTGCAGATAAGCACATAGTTTCAGTAAGCAGAAATGTGCTAAGGGAAGAGATAACAAAGAATTTCTTTGTATTTATCACTTAAGTTTCTCTGATTAAATGCATCTAAATTTGGATCAGATAATCAGTTGCTACTAACCTTTGCAAATGCCCACAGAAAACTGTGATAACATCTGAAGTTTAGGTGTTATTCTAGACAGAACTAGTGGCAGGAATTTAAATGTGAATAAAAAGTAAGCTTTCTGCTTATATAATTCAACTATCAAGACACACATTAATACTCAGAAGATTATATGCCTAAGTGGCTTCATGCTAAAGAACGTGACTCCATCATTGAAACACTGTTTGACATCCAGTTCCAGGTTCTTTTCTATATCAAATGCCAGATTATTAAAGAGGACAGGTAAATGTGTAATATACCTAACTAGATTTATAGTGTGCAATTTTTGCCCCAAATTTTGCTCCCTTACTATCTAAACTATAGCAGGTTGTATCTAAGCATTTTAAAATTGCAGCTGAAGAACATAAATCATTACAGAAGGATGTCTGACATACAGTTTAATTAATACAGACATTACAATCATATAACAGAACAGTTAGCAATCTAAACCTTCAACAGTTTTCACTGAAGATGATCTCATTTAGTTCCATCAATTCTCTGTTATAACAGTATTTAAAAAAAAATAGTTGAACGCTATAAATCTGCTACTGCATATTCAGTATCATTCTTAAACTTTGAATATAGAAAATATACACTGCTTTATGGCAATTATACTTTTTCTTCTTGATTCAAAACCAAACAGCACAGCTCAATAAACCGATTACTGCAATATGTACTCATGCAGCAAGGCAGCATGAAAAACAGGAATTTTGTACAGCAGTTATTACTTATCTTACACCTGGCTGATGTGCTGAAATATAACTGAAAACTTTGGAAGAAAATTGATTGTGACCTAATTTGTAAGAAGAGCCGACACGTTGAATCCAAGGTGTTTCCAGTTCATTGTGCCTGTAAAATCAGGATATTTTGCACTTGTTTGTGGTGTCCATTTGACTAATGTAATAACTAGAAGAAAACGTATCATTTTTAAATATAGAGAGGATTTGTGGTCATTCATATTATGGTTCATAGTGTTCTGTTAAAGGTTTGTGCTGTTTCAGTGGACAAAGTTGACATTTTCAGACCTCTTAAGTAAACTCTGTAGAAGCAGATTAATATCTATGCAGAAAATTTAATTCACAGCTTCTGCCCAGAGAAAACTAGCTAAAATACTGTGCTGCGATACTGAGAGTACTGCAAAAACTGAAATTCAGCTGCAAGTAAGGATTAGGTTTTGGAGCATAATTGTACAAGCTGACAGAAAGGAGGACAATAATTTTTAAAACCTAATTTATTTATTCTTAATCTTTCAGAGATACAAATAAAATAAATGCAAACAAGGTGTATGGGAACTGCTAAGTCACGGCCTGAACCTCTGATTGATCACCTGAGGCGAGCCATGAGTCAGCCAGAGGAGCACAGATGAAGGCAATTCATCTGTGCTGCTGGAAGGGATGAAGCCTGGCTGCACCCCTCCTAGACCTGTTTAAGAGCTGGCTACCAGTGGGGAAGGATCTCTTCTGGAGATTGCCTCTGCTGGTGTTTTCTGAGTGAGCCCAGGATAGGGGTAAGCCTTCTATTTATTCTCTTTTGTTATCATAGTCTGCTTTGCCAAACTCTCTTATTTATTTTGTGATTATAACATCCTAATATTCTTTGATTATACACGAGGGATGATTCATCGTTAGTACCAAAGCAGCTTATCCACCTGGCGTGTTTCATAGACACCTTTGGCCCTGCTAGCTGAGATCAGAGCGAATTGATTTGTGAGTGCTGGAATATGAGCAATTCTTCTCACAAAATGTAATTTGTGGAAAAATTAAAATGGTTGCAAGCTAAGAAAAGCTTATTTAGGGAGATATATTTTGGAAAATATTTTGCTTAAAACAGAACAATTGATCAGTTGCTTTCAGAGGAGACCAGTAAGAAGTTATATTGAAAGCTGCTAAATAGCAAAAGCCTGCTAAGCAGCACTGCAGGAATTACACAGGTATGTTAGTATCACACATACCACAAAAAATAAAAATGTGGTCTTCTGAGGGAATTGCAGGAAAAAGTCTCATAGGGGCCAAGTAGTAAAAAACAACCAAGGCCAACTACAAAGAAAACAGTAGCATCTTTTGGATTGAGAACAGGCTGACTGGCTGAGCTCAGAGGGTTGTGCTCAGCTGTGCAGAGTCTTGCTGGAGGCCTGTAAGTAGTGGTGTTCCCTAGGGGTCAGTACTGGTTCCAGTCTGGTTCTATACCTTCATCAATGACCCAGATGAAGGGATAGAGTCTATTCTCAGCAAGTTTGCAGATGATATGAAGCTGAGAGGAGTGGCTGACATACCAGAAGGCTGTGCTGCCATTTGGTAAAAAATGGACAAACTGGAGAGTTGGGCAGAGAGGAACCTGATGAGGTTCAACTAGAATAGAACAGGTATAGAGTCCTGCACCTGGGAAGGAATAACTACATGAGTCAGTACAGGTCTGGGGATGAGCTGCTGGAAAGGAGCCCTGTAGAGAAGAACTTAAGTGTTTTGGTGGACAACAGGTTGGATATAATCAAGCAGTGTGTCCTTGTTGTCAAGAAGGCCAATGATATCCTGGGGTGCGTTAAAAAGAGCACGGCTGGCAGGTTGAGAGAGGTGATTCTGTGGCTCTATTCTGCCCCGGTGAGGCCATATCTGGAATTCTGTGTCCAGTTCTGGGCTCCTCAGTTCAAAAAAGTCAAGGATCTCCTAGAAGGAGTCCAAGGAAAGGCTGAGAGACTTGGGACTCTTCAGAAGACTGAAAGGAGATCTCATCACTGTTTATAAATATCTGAAGAGAAGGAGTCACATCACTGGGGGCAGACTCTCATCAGTGGTGAACGACAGTAAACAAGGGGCAAGGGTAAGGAGACAGAACCTGGAATACAGGAAGTTCCATACTAACATGAGGAAGAACTTCTTTACTGTTTCACCAATTGATGGGGACAACAGGAAGGGCACAGACAGCAACAAGAAGGATAGGCTTATTTTACTGTCTATGTATGTAAAGTATATAAGGTCAGGAAAAGTCAGCTGAATCATAATATCAAGGAACTAAGCCAGCGCTCTTTGAAACTGGCTGGATTTTCAGGTAGAAGATCCATGTCCATTACTGATCCACGTATTAGTAGTTTAATATTCAATTAGTACAGTACAAAAAAGTTTACCTTTCTTTTTAAAATTTCTAAACATAAACATGTTTGGTTTTTTTTTTTTTTTTTTGGTTTGGTGATTTTATTTATTTATTTTTTTTGTATTGGAAGGTGAATATAACTCTCATTTGATATGCAATATTAATGGATTCTTTTTTTGGTTTATAATGGATGTGTCTCATGCATTTTAATAAACTTTTAATGGCCTTAAAGGAACATCTAAGCTGCTTGCAGGAAAAACAACCCACGTGGCACATCAAGTGAGATTTGTGGTTCTTTTCACCTCTGCTTCCAGACTGCTGTTACAATAAATGTTGTGAGTGATGAGTGAGTTGTGAAGAACATCAGCAGAAAAGCTTGTCTGTATGTGATTTTCTCAGGAATACTTACTCAAGAATAGCTTTTCCAGAACAGCAATCTCTGAATAATTCATCAGCAAATGCTCTTGTTCCAGGACAAAAGTGCCGCATCTGGTTTAACATGATCCACTTTGAATATGGTCTAAGATAAGCCATTCTAGCAATTCTGTAGCTTATTAACAATTATTCTAGAATAACTATTCAAGTTCATTTGTAACCTAAATCCAAGTTATCCATCAAGAGAATTTAAGTCTTGAGTAAACAAAAAAATCAAAAAATACCCTGAGCAGGACAGTAACAAAGCTGGTGGTCGTTGACTGAGAAAAATACAGTGAATATCACAATAGTTAATTGCTCTTCAGCCAAACTAGTCTAAATACAGGAAGGTAGCAGATGTGAGTAGAAATTGAAGGGTGCCAAATTTGGCTTGTAAGTACTTGAAAAATGAAATGGGAAACTTAGAAGATGTGCATGAAGGAACCCTAAATTTAACATATTGTAATCTCAGAAAGGTGCACTCTACTTCTATAAAATTCATAGAGCACTAACCAAGAAATTTGAGATTTCAGTGTTAATTCTTCCCTTCAGGATATCTTAACAGTGTCAATTGAATAAATCACTTAGATAAGCAGTATCTACTTTCCAGTTTCTTCCTTTAAGGGTCCACTCTTTCCTGTTATTTCCCTTTATGTGCTGCACAGAAACACTGAGTGAGTGAACTTCATAGTATGGAGCACTTAATCACTCCAGTGAAAAAAACAATAGCACACATAGGTAACCTGCAAACTTAGGCAGCTTTTGGAACAGGAACACATCTGTTTTTCCACCATTTTAGACCCACCACACAGAGGGAACAAGTGCTTCTACGTCTGCCTTCACCATCCCAATTCCCTGTCTACTCTGTAATGCTGAAATTGATCATTCATATGTTTATGAGACCTTTCACTTCTGTTTTGCTTCTCTGGCTGGCTACTTTACGTATCTCCTTTATAAGATGTTAATGTAATTCCAGAAACATGGAGCTGTTATTTCTAAAGTTGCGTTGATTTTGTTGAAAAATGGCTTCAGCGTTTAATGAACAAACAAAAAAGGGCTTTTTGGGGAGCTCTCTGAGGCAAGTGATCCTGTCTGGGCACCACTTTTTAACATACCTGATTCCAGATTCACTTCAGACTGACTGCCAAAGGCAGGGGCTTGGGCTGTCCTTGGCCATGGGGCTGCAGTCAGTAGAAAAGGAGATGCTTTCTGCAAGGAGGTGGGAAGGTGTTGGTGAGCAACTTCTGATTCCCAGAACGTGAATCCTGTGTGGCACTGCAGGCTCAGGACGTGGCAGAGCAGCTGCTGTTGAAGCTTCCTTGCCTTCACTTTCCTAACCCTGTCTGGAAGATAAGCTCTGTGCAGGTGGGTGGGAGTGTCAGAAGTGTATCCCTTCAGCTTTGGGGCTTTTTGGAGATCATTTCAGGACAGCATAGATAAGAGGGAATGAAGTCCAGGGTTTATTTTATCTAAATCCTATCCTGGGAAGGTTCTCAATGTTGTTCTGATTTTAGGGGTCGTGACAATCTCTTTGTATTTAACTCAAACACAGCTCATGCAGGAGTCAGCCTTTTCATCTGTGAAAAAAATGAATCTAAAAAGCCCTTGTAGACTTTTTATTGCTGTAACCACAAAGTATACTGTGAGGCAGTGCACACAGGAGTTCTGTAGCAACCAGTACAAAGTACAGTATAAACAGAATAAAAGCAGCATAAACGGTATGTCATACACTTAAACAGTATGAAGTATGGTACTGGCAAAATAAAACAAATGAACACTTACTTGTAAAGGTAGGTGGGAAAACAACATGCATGAGGTTGGGAATATTAGGAAATTTTTCCATATGGGCCAGGCAGATACTGGCAAATGTCCCTCTGAGAGTGTGGGATTCTGTGAACAAATGGTCAGTGTGCACAGGGCTGCAGAGAAGTTGCAGTATGGGATTTGCATTCCCTGCTTGTTTAGTTGCAATGGCTTGGTGTGTGTTTTGAAGAATACAACTTCTGAGAGCAGTTTTCCAGAGCTGCTGAAGCCAGGTTCCTGTACTGTGCAAAGCAAGGAAAGGGCTCTTCCCTGAAAGATGGGGGGAAGAAGTTCAGATCCAAGCTCTAGTGGAACAACCTCTGTGCACTTCACTTGAAATGTACACTTTGAGAATGTGGCTGGCAAGCAGTTTCTTTTTAAGGGAACAGTGTAGTGGAAACAAGTTTGGAGAGTTCTGTCAAGAAGAAAAAGTACTAGGGGACACAGTGTAATGGCAAGATGGGGTATTGCTGAGGTTTGACAGAGGTGAATACTTAGAGTTTCTTAGAGGAAATGGATAGCATTATGTTCATAAGGTGCCTGTAAATTACCACCTGTTCTACCACTGGGAAATCTTATAAGTACTATGATCTGCACTAGTTTTCCTGTCACTTGATTCATCAGGAATCTGAGGAGATGCTGATACTCAGGAGTATCAGTTTTATCCTGCAAGGATTCTCAAAGTTTGAATGAAAGCCTATTGCAGGTTGCAGGAGTTCTGTTGCATGACAGAGGGCCTAGAGCCACGCTCCTCTGTGGGAAGCTGGTGGAGAAGTGAAAAGGAGGGGTTGCGGCTCAGATAAAAAAGAACTATTTTCAGATAATTCAGATAAAAACTCAGATAAAAAAGAAACTATTTTACTAAGAAAATGGTAAAGGAACGTGAGATAATACAATATAAAAGGAATCAAGGGCAATAAATCAAACAACTGAGAAAGTTTCCTAACTGCACTACTTGGCAGTATGGAAAAAGAGACTTCCTTGCACTACTATGTCACTTTCTCTGTTCCTCCCAGAAACCACATGAGATGTAGCAGAGCATATTAGAAACTGTAGTTCTTCCTTAGCATCTGTCCCAGCTCCATCACTTCATTACATGATGTCAACAAATACTTATGGAAAACCATGACAAAGGCATTCTACAAATGCTTGGCAAGAAGTGTATCTACTAACATTGTTAGTAGATTGTTAGCTGCATGGAAGCAGTATGTTTCTGTCAATAGCGTAGGACAGCTAAGGGTAGTAATAACTGCAGTGGAAACTCTGAACAAGGCTCCTGTAGGAAAGCTCCAGCAGCCTGCTTGTGCTGTTTCTGAGGATGATGTACCCAATTACCAAAGAAGTTACTTTTGTGGAGAAACAGAAGGAGAGGTGTAGCCTAAAAAGCCAAAACTTAAGCAGGGGCAGGTGAGAAATGAAGGTTTGTGGGTTCCAAGCATCTAAAAGCTAAAAAGAAAAAAAGAAAGCAACTGTAGAGAAAGTTCCCAGCTGGATTTGCATCCAACTTAGCAGGCTCCTTTCCACTAACACCAACTGGAGCAATGCAGATCCTAGCTATCACATACCCAGACTGAGCAAAGGGGAGAAGTTAACACACAAACACCAGGATTTGTTCTCATTGACACAGTTCCCATCATAATACCCATAGTGGGGCTGAATCATAACACTATTCCCTTCAGCATGGCAAAGGAACACTGCATCTCCACGGGGATGGAAAGGAAATGCAATAAAAAAGTAGAAAGAAGGGATGCTATCCAAACGGACCTGGACAGTCTTGACAAATTAGGTGACATGAACCTAATGAAATACAACAGGGCCAAAGGAAAGGTGTAGCACTTGGGTTAGATCAATTCCAGATATGAGTACAAAACACGTTGAGAGCAGTCCTGCGGTGAAGGACTTGGGGATTCTGGAGGATGAAAAACTTGACAAACCCACTGCGTGTGCTTCCCACCAATCATTTAATTTTTGAACTTTTGTGTGGTTTTATTTATGTGACCAGATACAAGCGGATTATCTTTTAGTATGTAAAAGCTGTTGCTGATGGTTATTTATTGCTGCCATAATCCACTCTTAACATTTAGAATGTAAAAATTGCCTCCAGCCTATCAACTATTTATCAGCAGTAATTATGCCTGTAGTAGTGAAAGTGTGACAGCCATTCCATACCTAGCACTTAACAGGTCTTAACACCTCCTGGATTATTTTTATTCTTTTCTTTCTATGCACCAGTCAAAAAGTATGCTTAGGAAGAAGAGTACATTTAAAAAAAAAAAAAAAAAAAAAAAAAAAATTATTGCACTGTTGTTGCAGAAGAATATTACCATGCATGAGGTAGATGCTATGGGGCAAATTCATTTAAAAAAAGGTTTTTTTGTATTTATCTGTGAATACATAAGTAATCAACATTCTTTAACTGGATATACACTGGCATTGCAAAATAAGGTCTTACTACTGTAACAGGCTTTGTATGTATGGAGGAAGTTATATACCAATGAAAAGATTTTTGTGAAGTGCAAGTATCTACTACCCACACAATTTTGATGACAAGATCAATATGGACACATTGCACATGTTTTCTGTGAGTCTGACTCTTAAACATCAGTTTATGATGCCTTCAGCATTGCCTTAATTGCTAAATCAATGATAGAATCTCATTGTGTCTGCTAGTAACCAGCAGATGCTTGTTGATGTTCTAATGTTAACACTCCTGTGGTCTGTTTCTCATTTGTTTTGTCTCTGGGCCTTAGAAAGAAGAGACATACTGTCTCAAACATCTCATTTGTTGTGTTAGTCTGGGCCTGACAGTGAAACATGCATTTAGGTAAAATTCCTGGCAGATGCCTCCCAAGAACTGCTACAAGATCCCTTCCTGTGGCAACTCTGCAGATCAGATGATTAATAACAGCTCTTACATAGTGTGCAGCAGCCACAGGATTGAATTTATTGTCCTAGGTTAAATGATCAAAGACTCATCAGTGCAGAAGAGTGAAAATAATCAAATAGTAACAGTATGCTGCATATTATTAAGCACAGCATTTGCAGCTTGTACCATTTTAACTTCTTTCAAAACTAATACAGGTTATTTAGAATGATTGATTCATAATGGGAGCTTCACTTGACGTTTAAAATTACATTTTCACTTCATTTTTAATGAATTGAATTATTTTCATAGCTTGATGTGTCATAAAATGTTGAGTTGGCCTACTCAAATAAGTGCATCTAGTTTACATTTCAAAAATTAAATGGCATAGAATTGCAGGAATATTATATGCACATAAAGACAAGACAGGCTTCTCAGCTTGTGTGGATGACACATTTAACATGTATGCACAAAGGTATGCATAGTCTTAGAGACTCCTTTTGTTAGTGGAAGGAGCTTCAGCTAAAGGGAACTCATGTCTTCTTCAGACTATGCACTGGGCAGGAAAACTTCATTACATTCCTACGTTTCTCTTTTTTTTACCTCCCCATATATTTTTTAGTTATTCAGAAGATGTTCATTGAAAATTCTCATCTGGAAAAGAAATTCAATGTCTAGGTAGGACTTAAATGGCATTGAACTACTAGGGCAGTTTTAAGAACACTTTAAAATATGGAATGGAAGAAAGCCAATTATGAAAACAGATATAATTCATAACTTATGTTTGATGGAAATATAAGTGCATGATATTTTTAATAGCAAAAAAAAAAAAAAAAAAAAAAGAACAAATACGTTAAGGAAATTTCCTGACAAATATATTTTTTCTTTATCTGATCACATTTTCAAAAAATTAACAATGCAGTGGTGGTTTTTGAAAGGTTGTGGTATTGTTCTGTGCAGCGTTATGACCAGAGCCATTAGTAGCCAAAAAGAAATAACATCAAGATTGGAAGAAGTAAGCTAAAAGCAAAGCCATTAAGATAAGGCTGAATGAAAGGGAAGTCAAATTTATTGGAGTTTGAAATGTTCAAGACCAATTGCAGTGATGAACACACACGATAGAATACTTATAACAGTAGCTAGACCTTTCTATACGTCTACTGAGTATTTACTCAGCTTCTTTAAAAGTATATAGCAACTCCAAATATTGTGATGTTTTCTAGAATACAGGATTTTTGCATTTTGTGAAATCCATTTTTTTTTAAATATATTACAGCATATAAAAGTTTAGGTTTAGAATTTTATTATTCATCACAGAGGATTCCTTGCTCAGTACTAGCAGTGCTGGCTGATGGGGCTGTACTAAAAATACTAAAAACATTTTTTTTTTTCCCTGTGATCTATGGTTAAGCATAAAGTTTAGGAAGAGAATGATGTATGAGAAGGTATTTAAATCTTTAGAGTCTTTCTCAGTCTGTTCTGTTGAAGCTGTTCCATTTTGTGCAAAACACTTCAGTATTCATTAAAGGAAAGCCTGGAACCTACATATCTCAGATGAATATGCTCTCTACCAGGCTAGAGTGTCACTCTCATCATCATTCTCTCTGGACCATAAAAATTGGTATGATGACGAATGAGAGTCAAGTTCTGGTGATTTATATCTAAAACATTTTTCTGTATAAAATCACTATCAGATTATTTTTTTTTTTTCAGTAAAGAAAACCTGGTTTTGCTGACTGTGACAAGAAAAGTTTTCTATTTTGGGTAAATGCAATATCAGTTTAAATGGATATGTTAGTTAAACTTTTATTTTACTGAGTTTGGTGCTTTCTTATGGAAAGTTAGAGCAGTTGATCACAAAAATATCGCACTAACTTTTAAATAACTGATTATTTATAATCACTAGATTCTTGAAATAGTAATTTTTTTTTTTATTTCAGGAAATGTTTTGTGTTTAATTGGAAGACAGTATACTACTGTCTAAGAAAACAGAGTATGCTGTTACTTGACTAAGTTATGCTGTTATTTGAGTACTTCTAAGTGGTGCTACTCAGCTTCTATTTTATTTTTACAAAAAAAAAAAAAAAAAAAAAAAACAATTTTTCTCTCGTGAAAATTGATTGATATATCTGAAATGTCCACACAGTAAAAATAGTTCATAATTCACACTGTAATACAGTTCTGTACTTAAAGCCTCATCTCCTTTCATTAAAAATCATTTTTCAGCAAATTATTTACACCAGTGGGTGTTCTGTGAAAAGCATAATGGCAGCATCTGGGCCATGGGTGCATCTCTCAGCACTATCTTTCATAATATAGCATAAGGCAGACACAAAGGTTGGAAAATGCAAGAGAAACAGAAGATCATAATTATTTCCAAAAGTTTCTGAACTGAAAGGATTTTTTTTTCTTTAGAGAAGAGCTTGACACTCATAGATGGCATTTAGAATTCTCTTATTATGCATGAGTAAGCATTTGTGCTATCAATGATCTAGTTGGTTAGTTTACGCTGAAAGAAATGAATAAATAGAATGGTTTTCAAGCATACAACTAACCACCCTCAAACAGTACCTTATCCTAAAGAATCAAGATCTTTCTGAGCTTTCAGTAAAATAATTCGGGCACTCTACTTGGCCACGTAGGTATACAAGAGGTCTGTATCATATGTGAGTCTTTCCTAAGGAGATCTGTGCCTAAGTAAATTGCAAGTAAATTCCCTCCAGCCAAGGAAAAGGTACATGTATGTAAATCATTCTCAGTGAAAGAGAGGTTAGTTACTCTCTGGCTTTTCTCTCTCTCCCAGCTCAGAATTGAAGAATCCTTATTTTGGGATAGAAGACTTAGCAAGCCATTGTGATGATTAGGCAGGACAGGGGTCTAACAACAGTTTTATGTTCAAATCATGGAACTGATTGTTCCACAATAAAGCAACCTCCAAAAGCAAACTGATTCAGTGAAAGTGATCATCAAAGCAAATAGTTCTTAAAGCAGCACAGCAGGGTCCATCATGCCTGCACTTTTGACCCTTTCTGGCTTATTTTCTTTCTCTATTTCCCAAAACTGCTTTTCATCATCACTTTCACAGAAAAGCTGGTGAATTTGTTGAAGTCCACAGCTGTCTTTGAAAGATATGTCCGGAAGGAGGTTTTCCATGGCTTTCAAGATGGTTTACATCTTGAAATACTCTTACTTCTCAATGAACTGTTCTGTTATGCTCAACATGCATATACTCATATATGCACTCAATATGTATTCAATATACTTAAGTACAGTACTTCTCTGCGGGTTTCATATTCTACGCTAGCATTCCACAGAAGCCACCCTGGAATTTTTGTGCCAACCAATGGTTTTGCATTTGATATTAAGTATAATTAGGGTTGCGTCTTGATATAAGTTTTATTCTGTCAAATGTGAGGGATGATAAGTGTGAAAGAGAGGAAAAAATAGCAATAATTTTTTTTTAAACAAACTCATGAATTCTATCCTGGAGTGTTACCCAGAGAAGGGCAGTGAAGCTGGTGAGGGATCTGGAGCACAAGCCTTATAAGCAGAGGCCAAAGGAGTTGGGATAGTTTAGTCTGGAGAGGAGGACAGTCAGGGGAGACCTTATCTACCCAACTATCCGAGGGGGTGGTGAGATGGGAGTCAGCCTCTTCTCCATGTAACTAGCAACAAGACTAGAGGAAATGGCTTCAAGTTGCATCAGGGGAGATTCAGGTTGGACATTAGGAAGTACTTCTTCTCTGACAGTGTGTTCAGGCACTAGAATGGGCTGCCGGAGAGGTGGTAGTATCACCAACCCTGGAGTTAAGTAGAAGAATACTGGTGATAGGTAGAGGGTTTGACTAGGTGATCTTAGAGGTTTTTTTCAACCGTGGTGATTCTATGATTCTATGCTAGCAGTTAATGGATAAGAAAAAGCGATGCTGAGGTACTGAACTAAAGAGAAAGCTGACAGTAAGAACAGGAACAAATTAAGATGAGGTACTATCTAGTCTCTGTAAGAATTAATATTTTTCGAAAAATAAGTAGGTTGCACTGAAGGTAGTACCTCCTATTTATTTCCATGTAAACTAGAAAAAATACAAAAAGCACAACACTATTTGATAGGTCAGGTTCTAAGCTACAGAATGCTATTCTTCAGCATAGTCACTACCATTATCTATGCTTTTTTTTTTTTTTTTTTTGCCAGCAATGGACAAGGGCCTGCCTGCTGAACTCGTAAAAAAAAATCTGCATGGCCGTCAGGTACATGGCTTATCTTGCACATTACTGTGAGCACTGCTGAAATGCACCACCCACTGCGTCACTGTATTCATATCCACTGTTGGGCTCCATAAGCATTCTGTAAGCATTAATGAATGTCAATTGGTGCAATTTTTTCATGTGGTGGAATTCAATGACACACCTTTGCTTTATCCATAATATCTGATGCCATTTTGTCACGCTGTCTCTCTGCTTACATCTGCCGCATGGCAACAAAATGTAACAGAATACTGTCGAGAAGGTTCAGCCTCTATTGCCAAACCACCAACATCCATTTATGATGTTGTGGGCCAACAAAATGAATGCTTTCAGAACAGCTCTCATATATCTGATTTCAAAAGAAATCCAAAGTGCCTGAATCAAGTAGATGCCCAACGTAGAAGTAATATGCATCTAGGTGCACTATCCTGCAAAAAGGCTGGATAAGTGAATTATAAAAATGTAATAATGGATAAAATTTTTTTTTTATCAAAGCAGCGTAGGCTTCACTTCTAGAGTAAAATTGAGATAGGTAAAATGAGATAAATTGTTGTAGCCTGTGTTAATAAGAAATATGAAGGATATGAAGAACTAGTACGGGGGAAAATGAGAAATGGAAGACAGAAAAGAAACCTTGAGTGATGAAATGAAAAAGTGATTCTGTGTAATTGATCAAGAGTTAATGATGTAGCAACATTGAACAACTACCTACATAATTTACTACAGCTTAGACTTTCTGACTTTGTTTTGCTTTTGAGGTTCAAGTGCAGAAGGGTGTAAGAAAAACTTCCTCTGCAAGTTTTGAACAAAGCACAGTGAGAACAAGCTGTATTCTGAACATCATTTCCCACTATTAAATCAAACAGAACAAACAATTCAGACATTCTCATGTGTGAAAGAACAATGTTATAACAGGAGTCAAACAGTGGGACAGCCAGAAAAAGGTTAAGAAACATCAGTGAAAGGAATTAAGGCAGTGAGAGATGAGGTTCAATAGAAATGTTTAGTCCTTTGTACTCAGCGGATTTAAGGCAGGCAAGCAGGTAGCAGACCTACTTTCGTTTCTAGAATAACTGGGCTATAGAGTGATTTAGTTTGCAATGTAGAAGCCAGTTTTCCTGTATGTTCTCAACCTCAGCTTTTTACACTGAGAAGGGATAACATAACATTCATGATGAGCAAGAAGCATCCATAATAATTACATAGTAAAATCACAATAAAAAAATTACACAGTAAAAATCACAGAAATCACTCAGCAGAATACACTTTCTTATGGAAGGGAAATGAAGGCTATCTGCCCACAGCTCAAGTTTTAGTAATGCGTGCAGTATCATATCTAACATTCTACTGCCCTTAAAATCCAGTGTTGCTGCAGTGGTGATGATTTTTCACTGCCTACATTCAAGAAAAAAATGTTTTCTAATCTGTGATTAGCTATATAAAGTATAGTGCTTGCAGAAATTGTCATTCCACTCTTAATTCCAGTAGACTGGTATTTCAGGTATTTGTTTTATGCAGCATCCCCTATTACAAAAATATGTAACAGCTTGTGATTTCAAATGTTGGACACTATATTGCACTTTAATCATGTTATAAGACTTTTGTATTTAATCCAAATTATTATTGTAAGCATTGCTGTTTTCTTGATGCTTTATGCAAACAATACCCTCTTTCTTTAATTATTCTGTTTACTTGATATACAATTGTCTTTCAGTATTTTCTCAATATTTCAATATTTACTTATGAACTTCATTTTTAGGAATTTATCTGGTAATATGCCTGCCAAGTAGTCAGGGAGGCAAGTAGCAGAAAAAGAAGCTTTTAAGAAGATACAATGAAAGACTCAAAAATGTCAGTGAAAGTTACATTCTACTACCTTTCTTTTGTTAAAAGGCATGAATGTATTATGGTTTTCCATAGGTTTTCCATGTTATGGCATCATGCAGTAAGTTGACAAAAGTGGGATGGCTACTGGGAAGCTGCAGTGCTGCTACTGGATGGGACCTACTGTTCCCAAGAGCTCTGGTCATTCCCACATGGTTTCTGGAAAGAAAGGAGGTGGCATGGTCATGGCCTTACTTCTAACCTTAACGCAATTTTCAGCATGGTTAGAAAGGCAACTCTCTCTCCCATTTGTTTGACTTAATACCCTTGATTCCTTTTATATCATATTATCTCAAATTATAAAATAATTTCTAGTAAATTAGTTTCTCTTTATCTCAATTGAGCCACAATTCCTTCTTTCCACTCATCTGCCAGCTTCCCATAGTGGGGAGGGCCCCTGCCACAGGACAAAAGACCCTAAACCTGTGACAATAATACTGAAGTTGGATGATACTTAACACTAACTGCATTAATTGTTACCAATACCAAAAAGATCATCTAGTTCCAGCCCCCTGCTATAGGCAGGGACACCTCTCTCTAGATCAGGTTGTTCACAGCCCCATCCAGCCTGGCCTTGAAATGTCTCTTGACAGCCTCTCACCTCTACTGTCTTTTGGACTTCTGCATTGAGAAAAGTTAGAACCATAATCAGACCTTTTGAGCAGTTTCAGCAGCACAGAGCTTTAAATCAGCCACATCTTCCTTCCTGGGCAGATGCACTGGGCTGTACTCTTGTCACTGTGTGATAGTTGGAAGCAACATCCTCAGTCTTGAGCTATGTAGTTGTAGAACTCAGAGTGGCAAGGCTGCTCTGATCAAACTGTTTACATTAACTGTGAAACCAATTAAGAAGAAACACTGATGACAGTTGTTCTTACACCAGATGATATCTTACATCTCACTTTCCTGTGGGATTTAGTATCTTCTTGTGGATATCAAGTCTCAGAACCTCTCCAAATATCAAGCAATACTCCCAAAATCCTTTCTTTCCTTGAGCATACACTGAGCATAAGAATTATAAGACTGATTTTGAAGACAACTTTCTGATGCAGGTGGTAGAGGAACCAATGAGGGGAGAGGTGTTGCTGGACCTTATTTTCACTAATAAGTAAGGGCTTGTCAAGGAAGTAAAGGTCGGGGGCAGCTTAGGTTGTAGAGACCACGAGATGGTGGAGTTCAAGATCTTGAGTGGAAGAAGCAAAGCAAAAAGTAGGATTGCTACCCTGGACTTTAGGAGGGCCAACTTTGATCTCTTTCAGGACATACTTGGAGCTATCCCGTGGGCTTGGGTGTTAGAAAGTAAGGGGGCCTGTGAGAGCTGGTCAGCACTTCAACAGCTCTTCTTCCAAGCTCAGGATCAGTGCGTCCCGGTAAGCAAGAAATCAGGAAAGGGTGACAGGAGACCTGTGTGGATGAGCAAGGAGCTCGTGCACAAACTCAAAGGAAAGAAGAAGGTTTGTGAAATGTGGAAAAAGGGTCTGACCACTTGGGAAGAATATAGAAATGTTGTCAGGGCCTGCAGGGATGTGACGAGGAAGATAGAAAGGGATGTGGGTGTCCTGGTGGACGACAGGTTGGCCATGAGCCAGCAGTGTGCCCTTGTGGCCAAAAAGGCCAATGACATTCTGGGATGCATTAAAAAGAGTGTGGCCAGCAGGTTGAGGGAGGTGATCCTCCCCCTCTACTCTGCCCTGGTAAGGTCCCATCTGGAGTACTGCGTCCAGTTCTGGGCTCCCCCATACAAAAAAGAGAGGGAACTCTTGGAAAGAGTCCAGCGGAGGGCCACAGAGATGGTGAAGGGCCTGGAGCATCTCTCCCGTGAAGAAAGACTGAGTGAACTGGGTCTGTTCAGCTTTGAGAAAAGAAGACTAAGAGGGGACCTGATCCAGGTCTATAAATATCTGAGGTGTGGGGGGCAGAATGGCGAGGCCGGACTCTTTTCAGTGGTGAGTGGAGACAGGACAAGGGGAAACGGCCAGAAACTGCAGCATAGGAAGTTCTGCACAACATAAAGAACTTCATTATGGTGAGGGTGATGGAGCACTGGAACAGGCTGTCCGGAGAGGTTGTGGAGTCTCCTTCTCTGGAGATGTTCAAGACCCACCTGGACAGCTACTTGTGTGACCTGATGTAGGGAACCTGCTTTGGCAGGGGGGTTGGACTCGATGATCTCTGGACGTCGCTTCCAATCTCTATGTTTCTGTGATTCTGTGAATTCCTTTGTAGGAGAAAAACTGATTAAAACATCTCAGGGAGAAACAGTTACTTATGACTTCAGCTGTCCAAGAACTACACAAAGTTTTCAAGTACTTCAAAAAATAAGAAATCTACCTCCTGAAACATCTAACCTCTACCAAAGACTGGAACCTAAAGATTATTTGAATGAACTCTGGGGCCATGTGTGATACATGAAAAGTATCACGAAGCTAGAACTACAGAATTGTTTCTACCTGTTAGCATAAACATAATCTACTGTGCTGTACTGCAGAATGCAGTCCATCAGCAAAACTAAATCATTTTGGATAGTTTATAAAACTAATACAAAATAATATTCCCACCTGGGCACAACACTCATTCTGGAATAATAGGTACTACTTAGCTTAGGAAGCTTAAAATTATTTCTGTATTATTTCATTTAGTTAAAGCAGTCGCACAGAAGTGCACTTATTTGTAACAGTGTCGAGGAATCATAGCTGGAAGGCAGTGATTTAAAATACAGAGTTTTCAGATGTTCTTTTGTTATGAACAAAATTATGTCCTCTGTGAGTGAGAAACCTGTGAATCAGTCTTGGATAAAGATTAAAGATCAGGAAAAAATAATAAGAGAAATTACAGTTGTGCACAAAACATATAAGAAAATTGTTATGATAACTATATGCACTGTAAGCCTAATAGTTGATTAGAATCAACAGTTCACTCAGGAAGAGAAAAATTAATTACTAATTTAACAATACAGCCATGAAAATATGTCACAAAGCAGTGAGGCATGAAGCCAGACTTAATGCAAAGTCTTAGCATAAGTGCCAATATTTCTCCTCGCACCAGCTGTGGTCTGGAGTACTTTCTCCATAAAGTAAAGGTCCTTGAAATCAAACAGGAAGCTAGCACTTCAGAAGCTGTCTTCTGTTTTAGGGGGTATATTCAGAAACCTCCTTCTAGGGGTACTGTAGCTGATTAGCACCTTCAGAAAGAAAGAAAGCAACCTACCAGCTGTTCCCTCAATGTATTAACCACTTTGCCTGGCTTCAAATATTACCATAATCATTTTAGACATACAGCCAAGTGAAGACAGATGCACAACCAGCTCTGATTTAAATTATTTCACTATCTCATGCATGTGTATAATCCGTAATTTAAATCAATAAACATTTATTAGGCAGGTTGTCAATTGAATCGCAGCTGCTCTTGCCACAGTTCGTTACCCTTGCTTGTATTCCAAAGAACCCAGTGGAAAGGTAAGGTACTGCAAAGTAAGTGATAAATGTCTAGTGCCTCTGGTTCTTCAAGGGAAAATGTATTACGGTCCTTGAAACTTAAATTTAGCAGTATTACTGTGCAGTGGGACTAAAACTCTAACCTGGAGTCCTGTTATGTTTGATGTTAGTCCAAAGAGATTCTAGACTAAGAGAATTGGCTCTGCAAGACCAAAACCACTTCAGAACATAATTCTCAAAACCTCAGAAATTTGAGATATTATCCTGCATCAGAAATGCACTGTTATGCTGCTAATCAATGGCAGGTTTGGCAATTTTGAGATGTCATATACGAACTTCAACCTGTAAATGTTCATCATATACATGGATCACATTAAGGCTTAACATTAAACCTAGTAAGTCAATAGAATAAATCACAAGGTTATAGCAAAATCAGGGTAACCTTGGCACTGATAACTCATACTAATTCTTGTTCTTTTCTATATGGTGGCTTTACTTGGCTTGTAGTTTGAATAGACAAAGCAATATACTTTAACACCATTCCAAAATTTTATTTTAAATTTCTCTATGGAATTCAGGTTTGATGATTACTATACTTTCCCCGGTATCATTAATTTGAGTATTTTCCTAAATCTGAAACATAGCACTGTTAATAAAAGAAGAAAAAAATAATTTAAAAAAAGATTTCCTGGGACTTATTATATCAAGGAACATTAAGAAGAAACCACAAGTGGAATGTAAAAGCTGTATGCAAATTGTAGTAATGATTGAAATATGTTTTTCAAAGAGCATAAAAAGAAAATAAGGGTATGCTAACAAATGATACCCTGTCCTCTGAAAATTAATGCTTCTAAAAAATTGGTGAGTTGTGATGGTGCTTCCTTTTGTCTTAGACACAGAAAAATGTACTTTGCAAATTGGGAAATATTTGTCTTGGTCTTGTGCATTGGTGAAAATGGACAATTGGTGAAATTGTGTATTGGTGAAATTGGACAATCAAGAATGCCACTGAAATGTGAACGTTCCATCAAGAGCCAGAATAGCCACTGGGATTTGCTGCAGCAAATGTGGTTGAGCAGAAGTCTCACTTAAGTGTTGGGAAGGACTTGCTATTGGGTTTCATCAGGAATGAAAAGCATTTTGCAACCCCTTTCAAGCACTCTGAGTCAGGAATACAAAACTGATGCTGAGCTGATGTTTGGCCATATATTTTCTCTAGGGTATCTCTGGGACAAGAGATTTTCAGTCTGTACAAAATATTTCATCAGAAAAAAAAATACCTATTTTTGTCAAGCTGATCCTCACCAGCTGAAGAAAGAGAAACCCATCAGTTTAGGTAATTCTTATAATATAGACAGGATGATAGATTTGCAATGCAATAAATAGCTTAAACTTGGTGCTCTTTTTTATGTTTTCATGAGTAGAATGGCCTCTCTTTTGTACCTAACATGGGGCCTTATGGATCTTCAGGGCTTGTGAATCCTCCTATGGATCTTCTCATCCAATTAGACTGCCCATCTGTCTTGTAACTTCATAAAATGCTCTTTTCTTTGTTGAGTCTTCGTACTGAATTATGTAGCCCAAACTGAAAATTGTCTGTGTTGATGACTTGGCAGGTCATTAGGCATGTGGTTTGATGGTTCAATCAACTCATATGACTTGAAGAACATAAGGCTGAAACTGGCTTGTAGTTCAAAAGATTAATTTGTTTTTTCTGCTATTTAAAGAAACCATGAATCTCTGGGATACTCTCATCATCTTTACCTAAGAGTTCAGGAGACAAATTCATTATATACTCTGCATGAAACCTGTTGAAGTACTTTAATGGAAATGTCCTAGTATGTTTTGACTTTTATTTCAGCTAAACAGATTTACAGAATGAATACCTACTGAATTACTCCACATTTAAATATGTAATAAAAAAAGAGAATGTTGATATAGTCTTCTTCTATAGAATTACATCTTTAGAATCTAATTATCTTTTGAGTTGTCCAGTGATGTAATAGGATTAATTTTTACTAATAAAGTCAGACATTTAATCTCTCTCACTATCAAGAACACCAAGTGTTTTATTGCAACTGCTAAAGGATTTATGTATTTATGAATTTATTTATGTAATTTATTGTATTTATGTAAATATGCAGAATGGCTGGTTTCCATCAACCTCTGAAAGATGCTGATTTCCCATTTTTGGAACATTTTACCTCTGGGGAACTGTGATACGTTCTCACATTGCCATCTTACATATCTTATATGAGATAAACAAATTTGAATAAAATGTAACCAAACCAAACCTTAACTCCCACCCCAATCCTTTCCCCCACCTACAGCTATCAATCTCTATCCTAAAAATTGCTAGTTGTCTTTAAAAACATCTGGGACAAAATGTAAAAACAATAAATGTAATTGAGAAGGCAGAATATATATTACTAAGTTACAGTTCTAACTGGATAACAAATTTGCCTCATTTTTAAAAATGTTTCAGATTTGAAATTATAAAGTGGGAAAATTCTGACCAGAGCAGATTTTAAAAGATTGCTCTTCTGGTTTCCAATATTTGTTTTTCACTTAATTAGATATGTTAATAAACTGTGGTGGTCAGTGAGCTGTCTGTCTCAAGTATATTCCAGAGACCAGAAAGAAAGACTGCATTCTAGTCTAGCTTCTGACAGTGAGATATTACCATCTGTCCTCCCCTGTGAATGAGTAGATAGGAGAAGGGAAAAGTGGCCAGACTGATATTCTCTTTGGTTTTGCTATGCTTTGCTTTTTCTCCTCTGATAGCAAGCTTATTATTGTCCATACTCCCAGGGGTGCTTTCAGAATCCCCACAGGCAGCTGCCTGCTACTACCTATTTCTGGAGTAAGTCTGCTTTATCTCTGAGTCTGCCCACCTCCAGTGCAGTGGCTTCCCCACTGTTAATTGAAACATCATGGTCAAGTATTTTGTTGCATCAGCAGAGAGTCAAAAGTCCAGCCTCAGTTGTCAATGACAGCTCACTTATCAAAACTGTGATACATACAATATCTGTATACTACAAAGTAAAATTACGCAATAAGAACATTAGAAATGATTAATTCAAACATATACTTTTAAATTTAATCACTCTTATTATCAAATGTTTTTGCTTGTTTGTAACACTACTTTGTTTTATATATGGCTTAATGACTTAAATATTGAAATTCATGAAAATGTATTCCATATATTCTCTTAATATTAAAAATATATCAATAAATATTTATGTTTGATATAAAACAATATAATTGCAATGCAGCAAACTCTATGCTGCTTTTCCTGGCTTCATTCCATAACTGTTGTAAAAGATTAGCAACAAACAAGCAGACCGCTTTTCAATGGCCTCTGCAAAGGGCTGTTTTTCTGTGCTGAGTGCTCAGCTGAGCTGAGTGCTTTTTGTGGAGTTTTATCTGTGTTTATGCTGTACCACGCTTTACCTATCCATGTGGATATTGTGAGGCTACTGCATATGAATCACCATGTTATGATGAGAGCATTTCTATGAATAAAAACACAGATAGAAAATTGTTATGGAATAGCTAACAAACTGAGAGTAAACATGCCTGCCTAGGCAGTGGAAGAGAAATTCAAGTTGTTTTTCTGCCCTAACAAAATCAAAGACATTAGTTTGAATCTCTCCTTGAAGAGGCCCACTTGTCTCTGCAAACTGTGAGAACTTTATGAGGTAAGCTGATTTAGCTCTTCTTTTAACTTACTCTACAAGAGAGACTGACTTTTTAACTTTGTAATACTCCACTAAATCTATACTCTAACCAATGTGAGCTAAATGGAGGGTGAGATCTTGATCAAGGAGACTGGCATCGGAATTAGTGGGTCCTTGTGTGCTTGCTCAGGGTAGTGGAGCAGGGAGAGCACTGCACCATTCTGGTCACCCTGGGCAACTTCCAGGTGAGGTGCTGGCCTGCATCTCTGTGTCATGGGCAGTATGTACATACTCTGTTTCTGTCCTTGAAGAGTCAAAACCAGGTGCTCAGGCCCTTGAACTTGAGTTTTCCACTGGAATACTGTAGCATTTTCTGAAGAACAGTATCTTTTGGTAGGGATAAAGGGGACGAGGAGATCTCTTGATCAAGATAAAGCATTATGCTTTAATGACTTTTTTCTTTCCTGTTATCTACATGCTACTAAAATACTTAATGTTGTCTTAAGGCAATTGAATAGTACAATTGAATAGTATGATATAGCAATGGAAAATTTTGGAATGGAAGATGAGTAAAGCTATCAAACATTGCAGTCAAATAAAAGGAAAATATTTTTCTCCCCCAGTAATATTCTCTGAAGTCATACTGGGAGAATGTAGCAGCCAAATTCCTCTCAAGTCAAGGGTGTTCAGGATTTAGCTTTGGCTTCTAATGGACTCCACATAGATTTAAAAAAAAAAAAAAAAAAAAAAAAAAAAAAAAAAAAAAGTGAACAAAAAAAACCCACAAAAAACATCAAATAAACAGCAAAAGTCTCTGATTTGCCCTGTTTGTCTGAAGTTGCTGGAGCAGTAAAGCTAAACACTTTGGGGATGTGCAAAACTGGAATAAAAAATCTTTAGAAAAGGAGGGAAGGCCAAAGCAGGAAATAAGAAAAGATGAACTTTACTAGAGTTTCACTAGAATGTGTCCAAAACAGATGATGTATCAACTGAAATTATTCTTAAAAGTGTAAATTCCAGTAAACGAGGACTGAAGTGAATGTACAAAGAAACTAAATGCCTATGAGGCTACACAAAATTGTCTATACTAAATTTTGTAGAGCAGTTTTTAAGCTGAGTATATGCGTATTTGTATGCAGTGTGTCCCACACTTGGAAAATTATGGTAATTATCTTCTTTAATGGTCAATTAATGCTACTAATCAAACATTTCTGGTTTCCATTGTTATTTTATTATTCTTAGGACAAGATCTCAGGTCCTTATATTTTAAGAGGCTTCTGGAACATATATGTTGAGTATCTAAGGATTAACCAATATAATTGAAAGAGAAATTTCAGTCAAAACTTTTGTTGATTTTAGTAGAATGGATTAAGTCCTTAAAATCAAACTAAAGGAATCAATGTACAATACCTAAGCAAATCCAGCACGGCATGATTTATCTTTGCAGAAATGATGAATTAGGTATTAAATTATCATTTGATTTATATCAAGTATTTCATTTACACTATATTTCTCAGAAACTAATGTTTTTCTTTCAGAAAGTAGAATGGAATTTACAGCGATTTGCATGAAGTTAAGCCCACAGCTATTAAAGTTAGTGAAAAATTTCTGTTAACTCCTGTCAGTCACTCCAGTCTTTCCATTACATACATGCTGATATGTAACAGTAGGGAGCTGACATGGGAAGTGTTTTTAAAGGAAACTCAAAAATTAGTCATGGGAAACTTAACATTGTCTTTAAAGCAAGTCTGGCTCTTTTTTGTAGTTACCCATGAGTCCTATAAATAGTAAACAGTGGAAAATGTATTAAATATCATTATGACTATCAAAATTGAATGCATTTAAATGAAGAAGTAGAAGTTATTGCTTTGTGCATTGAAAATGATAACATAATCTTGTCAAATTACCAAGAAATTTGTTTACATTTGGCTTCTTTGCTGTGCAGTTCTGTTGCCTTTCTGGTGCAGACAAATCTTATTGAAAACTTCACCATGTAGCAAAACTTTTTTCATGTAGTAAAACTTCTCGCTTGGAAACAATATTCATTATGTTTTCAGCAACTTACTGTTCGTTTTGCATTAAAGGAAAATAAGAAACAACAGCAAAACAAAACTCAGCATTGTAAAAAGTCCATTAAAAATTCAAGGAAAGAAATTCATACTTATTTCTGTGTATAAGTAATAATTGCAGGGATGGGCTTAAATTATGTTCAGTACTTTCCAGAGCAGAGCGTGGTGAAAAAATGAGTAAGCCCACTAAAACTACCTAAAAGGAAGTAGGAGTTTTTGACTGTTTTTTCTAATTCTGCTTTTACCTAAAGCTGAATTTTCTCCATTAACGTTTAGATTTAGTGTTTTTTTTAAAACTGAAATACTCCTTTCTTCTTTCCTTCTTTCTTTTCTTTCCTTCTTTCTTTTCTTTTCTTCTTTCTTTTCTTTCTTTCTTTCTTAATTGCACAGATGGATGTTCAACATTAGTCTGATTGTGGATTATTTGAGCCAGGAGAGATTCAGGTTGGACATTAGGAGGTACTTCTCTAAGAGAGTGGTCAGACACGCTGTCCAAGGAGGTGGTAGAATAACCAACCCTTGAGGTGTTCAAGAAATGTTTAGATGTTGTACTGAGGGATATGGCTTAGTGGGAAATACTGGTGATATGTGGACAGTTGGACTGAATAATCTTAGAGATCTTAGAGATCTTTTCTTCTTCCTTAGTGATTCTATGATTCTACTATTCTATTTTGGAAAAACACTTCAGCACACTTAATTGTCAGATATTTTTCTGATAGATTAAGCTTAGGTGATGTCAGGGTTTTTGTCAGAGGACTCCAGTAAGAGTGGTTGAATTAGATAGCAGTGATAATGCATACAGCTCAGAAAAAAAGGGAGAATGTAGCTATTAAAGACCGAAAACAATCTGGTCTGTTCCCTTATTATAGTGATTATGGGAAAGATGGGAGGGTGTTGGGTGAGGGGGGAGGGGCAGTAACAACAGCAAAAATTTGCTCTTTTTGAGAGAATAAGGAAGAAAAAAGAAAGTGAATATATAAATCATGATCAGCTGTGCAGGTTACCTTTTCTTAAATAAATAAGACAATAGCAAGAATCTGGTGCGGTGAGTCTTCTATGTGAGAATAACTGCTGAAGCCCATTGTAATAGCTTGGTCTAGAATAGTTGAACTTTTTCTACGAGTGTGATCTTTTTGCAGTTGTGATCTTTATCTCATTTTGCAGTGAGTACTATGGAAAATTTTTAAACCTCATAGTTGAGGAACTTGCAAAATCAGGTAGCTTTTGGGTACAAAATTTGATAACTTGAAAATAAAATGTAAAGCTTGAGACAGAAAAAAGAAGTCATTACACATTTTCCACTTTAATTCACACCAAATATAAATACATTTTCACAGCATTTATTGTTATTCAAACATTATGTTTAACTTATCAATATGAAGTGTCAATGTGATTCTAGTCCACAGCAGATATTTATGTTATGAATGATGACTTGGTGGTAAATAAATATTGTGCTTTCATAATCCTTATTGATCCATTTGATCAATAGAAAATGACTTTTGTAAATGTATGAATCCATGTGAATTGCTTATGCTATTTTCACTTCTAATTAAAAAAGAAAAAAATTCTAAGAAGGGACAAGTAATTTCCTGTAAACAAGGAGATTTTTGTTTGCTATGTGATTTACTGAAGCTGTAGGCTGTGAAAGACTAGACGCTAACTAGTGCTGACTTCTTCTTTACCTTTGTAATGTCATTTTCTACTTCATGTAGGATTTTTGAGTCACCAGCAGTTTTTTTTCAAGGGTGCATATGGGAGTCTGCTGTTTAACATTATTTATGTGAAAGAAATGGATCTTATAATAAGCAAAACAGTTTTTAAATTATTTTAAAATGTTAGAAAAAAGTATTAATAACTGGAGGCAAATTACATATTAAAAATTGTGCCATACTGTTTGTGTTTGTATGTTTCTCTCCTGTGCAATGAAAAAGGGCAAAGTAGTTGGAGTAGATATTGTGATCAAGTCTTGGTAGGAACGACTTGAATATCATTCCCAGGGAAGAATTACATTCTTGAAACACAGACACATTTTTTAGAATAGTATGTATGCTGGGTAGACCCTGGCTGACAGCAAAGCACCCATACAGATTTTTGCACACTTTCCCCTCACCCCTTCAGCAGGACAGGGGAGAGAACAGGAAGAGCAAACATGAGAAAACTTGTCAATTGAGATAAAAATAGTTTAGTAAGTAATGAGGTTAAAAAAAATAACAGTAAGGCAAGCCATTCTAAGGCAATATCTAACCAGCCTCCAAGCAGCAACCATCTTTGAAAGACAACCTACCGACCCACTTCCTTCTTCCATCACCCAGTTTTATTGCTAAGTGTGATACTGTTTTTAATGGAACATCTCTTTTGTCTGTTTGGGTCAGCTATCTTGGCTGCGTTCACTCCCAGCCTCTTGTTTACTCCCAGTCTACTTGCTAGTTGTGCAAGTGTCTTGAAATTTGCTCACATAGTCAACTTCAACTATGTTTTTGTGTTTTTCTCTATCTAACATTGTGAGTTTAGAGGCCAGTCACATCTGCTTTTACATCTGGAAATTTATAAGAGAGCCAAGCAAGCTGGAGAATGTGTCGGTTCAGTTATTGTCTTCTGCTGGCTCCTCCATATCAGTATACCCAGAGCCAAGTGAAAAAGAAAATTTGGACAGAAATGCTTTCATTTCCCATCCAGGTTGACCTAGAGCTCCTCTTTCTCTCTTGAACGAGGGATATTTTTTTCCTGCTTGTCTTCCTGTCATTCTCCTTGTACCATGTGGGAAGGTAAGTAGCACTTCATATTTTTTCAAAGAACAAGAAGTTTATTTCATATTATAACAACTCTTCTTCAGTTATGTGTTCATTATAATATGTTTTCATATTACAGTAAAATATAATCTGCCTAAAAGCTTTGAGTCAGGAGAGATGGATTGTCAAAGGCCTTTGTTTTACATTTTGAGTTGCTGCATGCCCAAATGTGCCACTGCATGCCCAAATGTGCCAGGAGTTAATGTTCTCAATTTATGGAATCCCAGCAGGTTTCTTAAAAGATTTACTTCTCTTAAAGATTTACTGCTTAATGTCACAGTAAAAAACTTCAGGCTTTCAAAGGAAAAAGTCTTTCATATGAAATTGGAGAGCTAGCTAATGGCAGACGGGGGAGATCCGACTTTGAAGGGTCTTTGAAGCTCCAGGAGTTTCATGGTGAAAATTTTTGCTTGATCAGAAGACTGATTTTTATACAGTGGGCATGAAAGTAGGTTCTGATAAATAAAGTGAATTAAATCTGCTTACCTTTCTGTTTAACAACATCTTGACTTCTGTTTTTTTTTTGTTCGTTTGTTTTGTTTGTTTGTTTGTTTTATCCACTTGAAAAACTCAGGGATAGTATTAAAGAGATAATAATACTAATTAAAAGGTGAACAATGCATCATTTTGGAAAAAAAAAACCAACAACTTGAAGAACTTGACACCATTTGAACAAAGATAGAAAGCTTTCGAAATGACTTTGTTCATAATTACTTGATATACAAAAGCCTTCATTCAGGATGATTTAAATTGATAGAACTTCACAAAATTCAGTTACGCTTCTCTTCTTATACTTACAAGTTTGATCTGAGGTTATCTTTCATACAGTTTAGTGAGCTGACCTGACTGGCTTAGATCTACCTGCTCAGTGGTGGTTCTAGACAAGTCCACAGCATAATAGCAAATTGTTCTCCCCAAGGCTAATGGTGGGGCTGGTCATTTGGATGCTCTTTCCATGGGAAGGACTTTTCTACTGCCATTTCCTTCCTGCAGGTGAGGTGGGTATGGGAAATTTCTTGCTTCCATGAGGAGTAATGCTGCCCACACTGTCCCATCTAATGATGGCAGCAAAAGGCAGCTGTCTGCATTTCCAGAGTTCAGTCACTTGAGGCACCTGCCTTACACCTTGACAGCTGTCATATATAGTGATACTAAATGATAACAGGTAGCAGTTTTCAGAAAGCGCGTAATGCATAATATTCACTTGCTTACTCTCCCAGTTACCTGGTTGTAGTGTTTTTATCTACAGAGTAAATAGCAGATGATCAGAATATCTTTCAGAATATCTTAATATCACTCAGAGAAATATATTTTCAGTTCTAGCTATGTTGAAGAGCAGCTATATAGTCCAAATATCTGTATAAGTTCATCTCTACTCAGGAAAGCTCTTAAGTACCTGCTGGGAATTGCTCTCCAGAATAGTACCGCCATGTACTAAAGAATGAATTCATCAAGCAAAATGTTTGAAGACACCTTTGTGATAGTACAGCACTAACTGCTGATGTGGACGTAAATGGGGGAGATATTTTACGTCTTTTTCTAATTTAGAGTCTTAAAGTCACTGCAATCATTTCAAACTCCCCCAAAAACATTATCTTAATCTTTATTTCCATTTTTATTGGCAGGGGGTACTCAGATGATGAGGAAATCTGTGGAAAACACATGTTCTTTGACAATCAGCACTATTTTGGTTGTTGTGTATCAGCTTGAGAATTTATTACAAAAAATATTCAATTATTCTACAGATTCCTTCATTTTTAAAATGACTACAAATTCTTTCTTTCCTTTTCGAAGGCGTGGAAGGTATTCCTGTGTAAGGTATTCCCATCTTTGATGCTATTTCTGATTGGATTTCAGTAATTAACTTATTAGACTTACACTGGATGTGTAATACATTTCACATCTTTCCAAACCAAGACCTATACAGTATATTTGTCAGTTAGAAACTTAGTCTTATAAGTAGATTTGTAGAAGATATTAATTCTAAAATGTCTTTTCCTTCTTGCAGGTTTATTAGTGCCAACTGATTTCTATAATTATATATTGGTGTTCATAATTAATGCTGCCAAATGTGATGTTATCATTTAAAATACATTAATTATGAATGAACTCTGTTCTTTAGAGAACTTCTTTTTCTCTTAGACATAATTAGGTAGATTTTACCTCTGAGTAAGTTTAGTTCACATTTCCCAGCTTTTTTTAAATTTTTTTAAATATACTGGACAATTTTCTGCATATGTAGACTCCTAAACAAATGCAGAGAAAGCATTTTTCTGTGCTTTAATCTATTTTTTTTTTCTTTTTGCATGTGAACATTCTTAGTGATGCTGAGAACTGGCCAATGTGAATTTTAAGCCCAGGTGTTCTTTTCTTTACTGCATTAACCCAGCTATTTCAGCACAAAGTGCAAGCTTTGTCAAATTTTGATAGCTGGTAAATACAAGATATTTATCTGTGGCCAGTTTTACATCCCTTTATCACAGTGATTATTGCTTAGCTGTGGGAGCAGTACTATCAGGCAAAATATGCTTTTAACTCTGAGTAAAGGGACATAGGCATTTGTGCTGTTCTGTTGTTTATGAATCCATATGTTACATATTATTTGAAGAACCTGTGCGAGTTTGTACAAGACTGTCCTATTCCCCTTTTATTCAGAAAATTAACTTTAGAACATTATCTGTTATTATAGTTGTGTGCAGTTTGGGCTTAGGCAAGTGACTTGCATTAAGCAAAGCACCAAGAAGGGAGACAAATTGTTTAGTGCTTGCTATCCATTATAATTAGAATAAATAGGATGTTAGAAAGAGTTTCATACTGATGTTAATGGGTAAAACCATCTCAAGCTACCACTCTGCAGTACAGATTACAAATTGTGATGCAGCTGGGCCACCAAAGAATCTATGGCTGTGCTTCTACATCTTTTGTCTGAAAGACAGGGAAGGACCAGACATCCTAGCTGTGATAGAACAGCTTCTCAGAGTCTCAGGGCTGAGACTCTATGAGTTGAGAGCAAAGTGGGATATTCTCTTGTCAAAATTCTGGTGTCCAGGAGATAGTATGAAATTAATCAGAATTCAATTAGCCAGCTAAATGTGAACTGCACTCTTCTTGTTCAGAATTTCTTGGCTTGCTTAAAAGTCAGTTTTGGTTAGAGGCAAGTGATGGCTGCAGAAAACACATATGGTGTAAATTCTCAGCTGGTCAGACCAAAATTAAGAAGTCAGATAACCTTGAAGATACTGGCAACATTTATTCCTTGCATTCATTTTACTGTGAGCAAGAAGCACAGAGTTTGCACAACTGAAGAGTACAGTACAGTTATTAACTGTTAAGCAATTATTGATTGGTAGCGAAGACTACTGAGCCAATAGTGTAAGGGTTAATATTACTGGACTGAGCATTATATGATCACCACTCTGATGGGACATCTGATGAGTCCTTGGTGTCTGTGTAGTTGTAAATCAGGTGAGGACAGGTCAACCAGCTTTGCTCCTTAGATTGAGCTAATCTTTAATGCTGCTGAGATAGTATCATCTGATTCCCCATTGTTTGAGGCTTTTAGACCTTCTAACAGCAGTATTTTTCCTCCTGAGTCCTCATGCTGCTGTCTCTGTATATCCACATTTAGACTTTGTTCTGTGTTTTTACTTTTTTTCTTTTTTACCTCACATAAGCTTTTTGCTTATTTACTTTCTATCATTTCAGCAGTTTTCTGAGCAGACTGACCAGAGGTCATGCAGCTATTTTGCTCTAAATGGGGCTTTGGATCACAGATGGCAGTAGCCCTTGTCTGAGGTTGCATGTGAATGGTCTCCCCAGATACTTTCCTTTTTGGAGTTGTTTTCTATCTGAAGTTTTTGAGAAAATATTGATATTTTCACTCAAGGATTTAGCTACATTCCACTGAGTTCAGATAGTAAGTAGAAAAAGTCAAGAATAAATTTGATGTTTTGTATTTATGCAAGTCTTTCCCAGAATTTAGAACAATAGAAGTCATGATGAAAGAGTATGAATAAGACTTAGGATTTCCATTGTGTTTTGTTGTTCAAGGATGTTTAGAAACATCAAATAACTAATCTTTGAATAAAGTTTGTTGAAAATAGAATATAAAACATGTTCTACTATTCAGAAGCCAAAGAGCATTGAATGAAAATTATATGGAGAAAACTACTTGAGAGAAATCTCCAAAATAAATCAGTATTACTTTAGTTATTTCCCATTTCCTGGTAAATAAGATTATCCTATCGTGGACTAGTTTTCCACAAACTATGCAAGCAAAAACAAAAACAATCTCTCATCAAAGGATTTACTACCTAAGTAGAAAATTAGGTATGATAGGTAATAAAACTTCAGGACTTGATGTGATGCATTAGTTGTGCTTGATCTTCTTTATATAGCACAGGTAGTATCCTACAACATGAACTATCTAATCTGTATTTTTTTAGACATTAAACCAAAGATGTGATAAAGAATGAATACCTATGAATTTAATGTTAGAGTCTTGCAACCATATTTTCATAAGCTATATGAATTGTAAACAGAAAACTTTTGGGAAGCCTGTATTCTATTCAGTGGTAAAACCTAAATGTTTGAGACTGTTGTCTTTGCAATAAGTCTGGCATATTTCTTTCCATGCTGGAAGAAATATCAAATTATGCATCATCGATGTAAATTCAATTTTGTTGACATTTCATTATATTTTTATATTTTAAAGCTGTGATGCTGCAAGCATTTAGACAGATGTGTACCTTGATTAATGTGAGTAGTTGTGACCTGACATAGTGAAGTGAATCATATCAAGATAACTTTCTACTCTAAAGAACAACAGTGAGTTCCTTACATCACACAGGTGTTTTACATGAGAGTAGGGTGGTCTTATGTGAGCAGGTATCTCTTTTTATTTGAAGCATAAAGATATATGTGACTAATGATCTCTGGCCTGTACAGTACAGTGGTGCCATAATGTAAAATTCCAAGTCCCATTTTTTACCTAGAAGTCTTGATTATGACAGTGAATATTTAATTGATGATGAGGGAAGAGTAAAACAACACTTTTGCATTTGTGAAGGAGACTATATATCAAAAATGTTTTGAATGCCACTGATTCCATTTTGGTATATAGGCCTAGGTAATCCCTCAGGATTTTTTCTATCTTCTATTTTTCTGTTTCCCTCAAGGAAGAGGAAAGTAGGATGTCAGGGTTAGTAACTGCCTGTATGTTTTTCTGTTTTCTAACAATATGTGAGACTAAAATAACATTTTGTATGCTGTCAGGGGCTTTCTCAGTGCAACTCTTCATCTGGGATGGTGAGGTGGAATGTATAACAGAAGGAAGAAGAGGCTGAACAAGGGCAGAAGTAAAGCTGAAAAGGAAGCTAATGTCTAGCTGGCTCCAAAGTGAAGAAAAAAGCAAGTAGTCTAAAGGCAGCAAAGAACCATTAAAAAAAAAAAAACTGCTGATAGTGTCGACGCTTGTATTTATAAATAACACAATGCAATCTCAAAGCTTGCTGTTTTGTAGTGCTGTTTGCAATGTAGAATTGTTGTGTCCCTGTCCACAACACAATTTCAGCCCATAGAGCCCGTGGCAGGAGCAGCTTCCAGCTTTCCACAGCTCTGTGGGTCCAGGTCCTAGCCAAACCTTAATCTGGCTCTGTCTCTAGTGCAAGGGCTGGGACTGTCTCAGTGGAATGAAGCCTGGCTGTAGCTCGTTGTCCCCATAGCGTTCAGACAGGGAAGTAGAAAACAAACTCTGGAGTTAATTATCCCATTCATTAAATGGAGCAAGCTTACCCTATGCATAGTAGAGAACTTCAGGCTATGTTGAAGCCTGTCACTTGCTCCAGCCTCAACAAAAGCTGTAATGATAGGCTTACATAATAGTTCTATAGAAACTATGCATGCAGTGCATAATCATAAGAGCACAGGTTTGCAGGTGAGGTCAAGAAGTCATGGAGTCTTGCAAGTTCTGTTTCAGCTGCTGAGTTGATTTCCAGCTATATGTATGTTGCTAATAATTATTTTGGCTTTTTAACTACTCAAACACTTATCTAATTTCATCCACTGTTTTAAAAACAGTGAAAAGTAAAGGGGAAAGAGAGTACCTTGACAACCTCCTTGTGTTTGTATAAAGAGTTAATTCAGGTCGAACTTAGTAATATGTAATATAACTTTCATTGCAAATCTGATGTCCTTCGAATACTTTGATTAATTTCTCACCGACTATTTTTTGATCATTTTTTTTTAAGTTTCTTTTTTTTTTTTCTTGAACTATTCTGTAAATCAAAAGCAATGTACTTATTCAAGTCTTTATACTGTAATATCCGTCACTGATGTCTGAAAACATTCAAAATGACTAAAAAAACCCCACTTTTTTCCTATCAATCTTAACAGTGGCATTTGTGCAACGGATTACAGTAAAATTCTAAATGGGGAGTTCTCCTTCTTCGGAGTGTAGAGAAACTGGGAACTAAAGTAGTTCTGCTACCAAAATGGCTTCTCATTTTAATCAGGCTTTTTCAAATTATCTGATATTTCAAATCTTTTGTCCTTTCATTCGCTTGCTAAAAATTTTCTTGAATTCTGTCTGAATGTAATATTTTTTTTTTTAAACTGAGTATCAACAGAGCAGGGTGAAAAGTGTGAGAAGGAGACATTTTGCGAAGAGTGGAAGACAGACTTTTTTTCCCCCCCAAATCAATGTGCCCTTACATGCTGCTAGAAAAGTATAGATTTTCAGGGGATTAGGTTTGTCTAAATGTGTCACTGTGACAAAAGCAATGTATTATTTTAAAATTTAAATATTTTGTTAAGCTATTATACATCTTGGAGACTGTAACAGTGATTTGAAAATGAAAAGATAAAGCACCTTCTAGTGTTTGGGGTTTTTTGTTTTTTTTTTTTCAGAGCTTAATTTTCTAGCTTTTTGACATTGAATTACAACACAATCCAGTCTTATTAAATCTCTGATTTTAGCTAAGCAGCCTAGTTTTTGGAATTTCTCCATTAGCTCTGTTTCTAGTGGTGACTGTTGAATAATGCACAGAAACGACAAATTCTGTGACTTTCTGTGAAGAGGGAATAACATTCTTAAGCATACTTCTGTCGAATAGCAACTACTGGAAGTACAAAATTAAATTTCAGACTGCAGGATTTGATTTCAGTGTACTGCACCAGAGTTTCTGATATAACTCCTGTAACACTAACTCCTAGGGATGAATTTCAGATAAAATAGGAAAATTGGAGAAGTTAACAAGCATGCAATAAAAACAATGCCAAACTGATAAAACCACAACTTGAATTTTCCCCATAAACTCACCTGTTCGTATAGTAAGAAGTTCTTACTATGCCCTAAAAAGATAAAGATTCAGTTTAGTAGTAGTAATATGCTCTGTGTCAGATTTCGAAGACATGGGTTTTGCAGACCTGGGACTGCCTGGTATATCAAGGTTTATGTTGAAAGGTCTTTGGATTTGGATACTATTTTAGTTTAGAGCTGACATGGGGGAAAAAAAGTTGATAGATAAAATGTTCTGTGGTAGTTTGGGTTGCTTTTAATTTTGCTTGCTGCCACCGTTAGTGCTGTGGGATATGGTGAGAGATTTATTGATGTTTGAGTTTCACATGAGTTCAGATGATAAATAACATTGCAGTGCTCTCTGGAGGAATAAACACTTTAATTCCTTCCTAAAATCCCTTTCCTCACTTTTGCTTTTTGGGGTAAAATAAGGGTACAGACTAAGAAATTCACTCAAAAAATGCAGTTGAATTAAAAAGTAAAATATTGATGACAGCGTCCAACTCTACAGCTGAAAATAGTAGAGGTTAGGGATATAACATATAATCCATTATAGTAGCTGTTAAAAATTAGAGAGGTGACTAGTGGTAGGTTGTAAATAGACTTGAACTGGATATGGTTTTAATACATTACTCAAGTGTGTTATAATTTAAGAGAAACATTCACCTTTCCTGTGGAAAAATTTATTAAGGACCTGTGTAGAGTTATTAACACTGTAGAACATGTTATAACATGCTGAATGTATTAATGCCCTCAGACACAGAGTAATTTGAAGCAAGAATACACTGCTCCCTGTACTCCATCCCTCCCTAACCTCATTTAGGGGCTTGTAGCCAAAAGGGGAGCATCTCTATTTGGAGACTGGTTCCTTTAGGGAGTTTTCAGTGAGCCCTTGCCTTCAGAATAGGGTGAGTTATTCTTTTCTCTTTACTGGCTTATGACTATTACCTTTCATGGGTCATCCTGAAGCTGGTTGAAGGTGATTTCATGCCTTTCCTTGCCTGGTATGCCATGTTAACTAAATGAAAACTTTATGTATGCTGCAGGTAGCCTTTAAAATATTAGAAAGGTAGTATACTGAAACATTTAAAGCAGCACAAAAGCACAGAGACAAGAACAAACATAGATATTCAAAGGCACTTTGGAGCTCCTGTCATAGATCTTTAGATCTAATTATTCTCTGAACCTTTTAAAGTAAGGGCAGTTAAATTCATGGAAATTGCTGGATATAATATTTTTAATTACATTGCTGACATTCTATAGCAGGAAACAGATTTTCCTTATTGTTTCTCAAAAGAGACCTTTTTGAGACTTGCTTACTGATACATTATGGAACTGTTCTACTGTGACTACCAATGACCCAAACAATCTCTTCTGTCTTTATTGCAGTGGTTTGTAGATTGCAAAGAAAATAATAAAGCAATTGAATATTAGTGCATCAAAAAAACTGATGTAAAACTTTGTACAGAGTGCTCTGAGAATCAGTGATTTGCCAGTAGAAGAGATCTCTGTAAAAGACTGATGGATTAAAAATGGATGTCAGTGTTAGCAGGTGCTACAGATAGTGAGGTTTTTCTTTTAATGATTTCTATCTTATTATGAATAACAAAAAGTCAATACTAGAAGAACAGTGCATTCAGAGTAAGCCAACTTTTGTTAGACAAAGTTGAGGTTGAGCTTATGTGAGATAGTTAGCATGAAGTTTCAGTGCATTCCTTGTAGAAGACTTCTGTGTGTAAGTAAAATTGCTTATACTGTCCATTTCCAAGTAATGAATAATTTATGGACTTCAGAAAATCAAATGTCTTTATATTTGCCTTTGTGCCTTCTAAAGTTCTTCCCTAAGTCTCGTTGTTTCTTCTGGATTTCTCTGCAACAGAGCTCTGTGTACTTCAAGTGGTAGCTTGGTGCTGCAAATGAAAGAACACTTCTTAGGAATGGCAGAATTTTTTATATAACATTGTTAAAATACGTGGCTCTGGAATACTTGAGGACAAAAATCACCAGCATAGGTGAACATTCATCTCTGAAATTGTCTGGAAGTCTTGTGATTGGTTATTTTTCTTTCCTGATTCTTCTCATGGAGACAAATAGTTGATTAGATGACAACCAGAATTCTGGAAGAAAGGGAGTAGGGAGGGAGCCAAAAGGAAACTAGAATTAACAAGTAATTAATGCAGTAGTCCCACTGGGTCATTTAATAAACAGGATCTCAAATAAATGGTTATGCAGAAAGGGTCTGCTTTTGTCAATAGGAACCCTTGTGCTTATGCCTGCCCTCTGGGCATTTTAAAATGCAATTGAATCTGTTTTCCTCATGGATGGCTTAGGAAGGGAAGAAATTTAGTGGCTGGAAGAACATAATTGGGGATTAAAATGTTAATGAATCTCTCATTTTGTGGTGTTAATGCATTTATTGAAATATAGTTATTGATTTGATTATACTAAGAAAACAAATTGCACTAAAATTGAAGTCTAACTCAATTTTGAACTTTAGAAATGCAAATAGGTTTTTCACCTTCAGGAAAGAAGAAAATCTGATTTCAAAGACAGGAAATTTGTTGGATTATGGCTATAAATTTATTATGGATGCTTTTGAAATGCTAGTGGCATAGAAATTGCGGAGTACTATTATTCTCCAATGTAATTATAATGGGCTTGATTGTATAATCTTACACATCCTAGTAATAAAACTTGCAGAAGTAGATATGGTCTAACTCAAATCCACATAGACTTAAATTTTCTGATAACACTGTTAAAGGAAGTAGATCTTCAGAGCTGCTGTATAATATAAGCACAGTTTGAGATGTCTAGGGGATGTAAAGATTCAAGCAACGTAACTTAACAAATGATAAGACTGCATATGATGTTTTATGTGTAGACAGCAGACATTCCATTCATGAATGGATTTTTTCATAGATTTTTCTTCCCTGAGTTAAGGAGACAGCCTCCTTGGTAATGACTTGTTTATACAAAGTGGCTAAACCACAGCCATTCAGCTTGCATATGTTTGAGCACTTAAGATGATAAGTAGTAGCTGAGGAAGCAAAATCTCACTCCCAACCTAGGTGTCAGTCCAGGATCTTGTTTCACAGCTCTTCAATTATTATTGCTAGCAGGCAGCGAAGAGTCACCTTCTATTTACTGCTTTTTCTAAGTGTGCTGACTGGCAAACTGGCTACTGACCACCGCTCAGCAGAATGCACTGCATCACAGATTTGCAGAGGTCAGTGATCTATTGCTTCATGTTTTGTGCAGAGCTGCAGTAGGAACTTACCAGCTAAATTTTTTTTTTTTTTTTTTTTTTTTTTTTTCAAATATTATTGATAGGTATAATACAGACTTTGCAGGAAGGAGAAGCAGACAGTTTGACAGTAAAAATTTCCTGTCTTAAACATCTGAGTTAGAAATGGTTGAGGAAAATGTTGAAAACTAGAACACGTTTGAAAACAGCATTTTGAAATTATATTCAGATGAAAAAATGCTTTGGAAACATTTCTTTCTACTGTAGTTAATTCTACTTCCTCGGTTTTTTTCCCATTAACTACTCTTTTTTACTGACTGATATCATTTTTCACTTGGAGAAGTGTAATAAGGCTTGAAGTATATTCTGAAAAAAAGCTCTAGGAGAAGATGAAAGTGAAGCAAAGATCCCCACACAGTGCTCCTTCTTTAATGGACACTGAGCCAGAAAAGAAAGAAGAAAACAATGTGTCAAATATATTGAAAGATCAGAAATGTTAAATATTGTATTTTATTTCTCAAATTACCAAAAATGTTATTCTTTTTTTTTGTGGAAAAATGAAAGTTTAAAAGAGCAGTGCTAATATAAAGAACATATTTAACAGAAAAATATCAAACAGGAATTAGTCACACAGTGCTTAAAAACAGACTTTCTCATCAACATCACAGGACAATAATAGCAGGGAACTCTACATGCTGACCAGAAACAACATTCAAAGGTTCTAGAACAACTCTAGAAGGCAGTTTTGAGCCATGCTCTTCTGCTGCCAATGGCATTCTCCACACTGGGCACTGAAACACTGTTCGATATACTTCTGTTTGGGAAATGGTACCTGTCATTCTTAGTTTCCTGTTACGTTCATCATCACATCTTTGGTAAAATGTATTTACCACTTCCCAACTGCACTTTTCTTTCTCTTGGATTTCCCTTTACTAGATGGTGATTTTTTTTTTTTTTTTTTTTCCCACTATTCCCATTGATGTACTGTAAGGTTTCAGCTGAGACATGATTCTTTATAGTGTCTGGTATGATGCTATGTTTTGGTGTTAGGAGAAACACAATATTGATAATACTTCTATGTCTTGATTTGTTGATGTGGTGCTGCATAGAGTCAAGGATGTTTCAGCTTCTCGTACTGTCATGTCAGCAAGGAGAGGTGGTGCACAAAGAGGTGAGAGGGGACAGAACCAAGGATATCCTGTACCATGTGCCATCATGTGCTAAACCATAAAAACTGTGGAGAGTTTGCTGGGCAAGCTTCAGGGGCTAGCTGGGTATTGGTCAGTAGATGGCGAGCAATTGCATTCTGTTGCTATTATTCTCTTTTCCTTTTTTGTCTTAGAAAATAGTTTTTGTCTCAAGCTAAGAGATCTACTTTTGTTTTCCTATATCTCCCCCACCCCACTGGGAGAGAAGTGATTGCACAACTGTGTGGTGCTGAGCTGCTGTCAGGCTGAACCACAATGTGTGTCCTTGCTTTTATGTAGTAAGCTGCACAGAAAAATAATTTGCACAGGAAAGGAAACTGTAAAAGGAAAGTTGAATCTATTTTCCTCAGAGTTTAATCTATATTTTTTTAGCACTGAAAATGTAAGAGGATGTTTTCTCCCAAGTACCAAGTAGTATGTGGTGCATAAAAGAAAACTATTATCTTTAAGTGAAGATGTGAGATAGTTTTGGCAGCCCCATAGAACAGGGAGTTATGTCTGTGCCTTTTTTAATAATCATAACGTACATGGTTGTGGTGTTAATATTATTCACCAAGGCTCATGGTTATGCCTTGAGGATAAGTCCCTGCATGAAGTAGGGATGAGACCTTTTTTAATGACGTATTATCTCGCTGAGAAGTGCAGCTCAATTCAAGTAAACCATTGACTACTTCTCCCATGATATTATTTACATAATAATAAATTGAGACAGTTATGAATCTGAATTTGTGACACCAGCTGCCTCATCTAGTGCATTCCTCCATGTTTTTAAAAAAGACTAGATTTGAGCACAAGTTTTTATTAGGTCTCACTGCTTTTGTTTTCAGAATTTACTAATCTTATGACAACTCATCCTGAAGCTAACCCCCCTTCTCTGACAGTGACCGGGCTTACAATTAAGGAGTTAAGTTTGAACACTTGCTCTTAACTGCAGGTTTAAAACAACACTATGTGCTGCAGGTAGGCTATGTATTTCTGCCAAACAGTGCTAGGAATAAGAGTTGATTGAAGTTGTTTTCCTGTGTTTAAACACCAAATGGAGAACTGGTAAATCGCATTTTGGGAAGGATACTGTGGCATACAAGTACTTCTACCATAGATGACCAAAACTTAAGATGTCTGTTTTGGAGGAAAAGTATTTCAGCTTAAAGTAGTTTCTAGTTTAGATCTAAAAGGAAAAGAGAAACTTCAGTTGAAAACTGCTAGCTGAGCTAGCAGGTGACTCTTGTGCTTGTGTTCCTTGGACCTCTTTTAATGGCATATGCGGACTTCTGGCTTGGCTTGGCTTTGCTTTATATAGAAGAATAAAAAAGCATTGAGAGTTTACCCAGCAAGTATCACTGAATCTAACTGAATGCTGTTCAGTGAGAAAACTTAGGCTGCTGGTGGGATTTAACATGAAGGGACTCAATCAGGCTGTCAGTGTAAGTAGAAAATTGAAAGCAAGATGTTCTGAATGAAAATACTCATTGCAGAGGAAAATAGCTTCACTCTTTTTTTTCTTACTAGTAGGTGAAAGTATCAAGATATAATACGTACAGTACTGTGTATAAGCGTGGTATATTGAGTGACTAAAATTAATTTTAGGTAGTAATCACGTTTTATTTTCTTATTTTTTCAGTTAGTGTGTGTGAGGCTTGCATATAAGGAATGATATCAGATAACTACTACAGATGATTCATTAAGTCTTATGCTGATTTCACACGAAAACTGAAAGCCTTCTGGTTATTCTTTTTTGGAGGATTTTTTTTTTTTTTTCTGTGTAGATATTCTGTAGATTGATAATTACTCTAACGCTTTCAAATGCTTTAGGTTCTGGTGTTCCTTCTGCATCTCCATGGTTTTATGAGTGTATTATTTCTAGAATATTTCCAAAAAAAGCATCTAAAATGTTACTCATTTTTAGGCTGAATTATTTACATTGCTAATGTATGCCAGTGCTGCAAATGCCCCTGGTAATTTCTCAGGTATTTTTCAAGAGAGAAGATATGTAATAAGTAAAATTATGTAACCTGTAAAATGAATTTGAATCTATTTACTATGTATACTAACATGCAAAAATGAAAGGAATTTTAAAAAACAAAGTGTATCTTCATTAAAACTTAGAAAACTAGCTTACTGTCAGGCTTTTTGTCTAGCAGTAGTTCAGATGTTTGAATTAAATACTAAATCTGGCGTGCTCTATGTCTTGCAGTATCATCTGATTCAATAATACTTAAAATCTAACTTTGATTTGGGGCCTGTTTCAGGGGTGCTGATGTCAACAGTGCTTTCTTTGCTATGCTTCAGGTCTTCAAACTGAATTGCCACAGCATTATCAGATGCTAGTTGGCTAAAAATATCACTTTCTTTCCCCACTGTGATAATTCTCATCACAATATCTTTGTAGTGTATAGACCACACTTCTAAGTATTAAGAATTTTTGGTTACACTGTTACATGTCAAAGAGAGGAAGGAGCTTTCCTTTTTTTTTTTTTTTTTTTTTTTTTTTTGAGCTTCAAGGCTGAGCTTACATGGAAAAAGAAAATGCATGGCAAACTGAATTACCTTAAGCAGAAAGGAAGAAACACTTTTAAAATTGTGTGTAAGAACATTTCCAGACTGCAGGTTGAGGAGGCACAGCAACAGGCTAGGGAAATAATTTGTTTCATCTGAGTAATTGTGAATATATTAGAAGCCAGCTCTTCCTTAATTTGAGTTTCTGCAGCCTTTATAAAGGTGAGAGTGCAGACTGACAGGCTGCCCATTGTGTACAAGAGGTGTCAGTAGGCAGTGGTCACATGAAATGATGACATGGGAAAGAGGTGAGGTTATGGCTTCAAGGTGTTATTCAGAACACCAGGACCTGTGCCCTCTTCTTGAAGAGGAAATAGCGATAGAAACTATTGGATACTGAGTATCATAGCTATTAATATTAATGTACCATTTAAGGTTACTTTTCAGAAGTGGAGAGCTGGGGGAAAAAGACTTCAAATCTGCTCATTGACTTTTTTTTTTTTTTTTTTTTTTTGAGTTTTTGAACTTAATTGTATTCCCTCTTTACTAGTACACATTGCAATCCTTAAAGGGTTTATATAACTGAAGGATATTCTTTTTATATAACTGAAGGATATGCTTTATGGCACAAGGAAGCAATTTTGTCTCTTAAATGAGGCAAAAACTAAACTCTGTATATAAATGAAATGGGACACACTGATTGTTGAATGTATATTCTATATTGTATTTAATATCCTGTATTGACTTCACTGAAATTCTGAGTTAAACAAATATGCTTAACATTTGGGTACATACTAGATGATTTCATAATGGTGCATGAATTAAGGAGGAAAAAATCACTGAAAATATTATATTCAGGTGTATTTCTTTCAAGTACAGCTTTTTAAAGTATCTTGCACAAACAGTTGACATTAAAGTGATGCTTTTCGTCAGGCAGCACGTTTTCCTTTTTTGAAGTGTTTTTCCTTATAAGTATTCTTACTCCAAATTACATTTTGTGGTAATTTTCCTATCAGTTTTATTATAACGTTATTGTTTTTCTGCTGAATTGAATATTTAATTTTGTATGTATGTACATATATTGTTACAAGACTTTCATTTAAATCCTGAGTTTCAAAAAAGAGACAAATGGTAATGGGTTGGTTTTATGCCAGTGCTAATCAAATACAACATATTAGTTAACTTGCTTGTTTATACTGTTTCTGGCATGTACACAAAGCCTCTATAAGATTAATTTAGGCATACTGTATATGTACATATTTCAGTACCTGAGAGCATTTACTACTACTACTGCACACAAACACAGAAGTATTTTATTCACTTATTGGTTCCCAAGAAAACACTACTGCTTAGCAATCATTTACATTAATGCAGAGCTCCTTATTGGGATCAGGACTGAGGTGTTGTTTGTAATGACTTTAACAGAGATCTCCAATCTACAGTACATGAGTACAGAAATGAAAATGTTATAAAGAAAAATACAGGACTGCTAAGTCATCTGTTTTAGAGAGGCAGCACTTTTTTTTTTTTTTACTGCATTCAACAGTCTGTGTAGAGGACTGTGTTACTACTTGGTAACAGGACTTTTTGGTACTCCTGGTTCATTGTTTTAGCCTGCAGGCCTGAGCTGCTCCTTACTGAAGCAGTTGTGCTCAGTTAGTTAAGTGACTGTTCAAACACAGCTTAGCAAGGGGCTGTCATTTCTGCTCAGCGTCCTTGATATGCACTGTCAGTAACTTCCGACAGGGTTAAGGTTATGGGTGACTTATGTAACCTCAGTGTAGGGCTTTCCTGGCTTCGTGTTATCACAGATAAGCATTGGGAAATGATAATAATGCAACCAGCTCTACATAAAAGAGAGTCTTTTTTGTAGCTCATCCCCTTTATGCTATTAGTTGTTTTACTACTCGGTATGTAACATTAAATATACTACCACCTGTCACTAGAGGACATTCCTGTAATTATTTGGCCCAGCTATATTGCATATATCAAAAATGTCAATGTCCTGCATCACTGTTACCTGTCAATGAGTTGACCTAGAAGGGGGTGAATGCATACTTGTCTTTTTGACCTGCTATGCAGAATGATTAAAAACAGGTGGTATATTTGCATAGGTGAAACCTTCAACAGAAGATCTGAGAGGCATGTGAGTGCAGGTGCCTTTTTAACTGAAGGTTTAGAGCAATTTCCTGAACTTATTGTTTTTGATTTAAATATAGAAAAGTAGAAGAAGAGTTTGAATCTTCTGGTCTTTGATTTTCATATTTCATGATAAAATTTTCACACACGTATACAAGATAAAAGACTATCATGAGAAAAGGACATGTCCCAGTAGTTACACCTTTTTACAGAAACATCTTTGATAAACACCCAGAACAGAATTCCTGGACATGAATCCAGGGACAGTCATCTGGAAAGAAATATGTGACTAATTTAAGGACAGTGGATTTCATCAGTGTTGATGATCACTTAAGCAGAAAAATACTCACCATGTTTATTTTGGTGACTTGTATACCTTGTATACAAGAATTTCTTTGCTTCTCTGGATGATTCAGTTATCGGCTTCAAGATCACCACAGGTATTTAGAGGCCAACATATTCATAGACTCGGTCCAACACAAGGTTTAACTTAGATTCTTCATTTTTCCCTCATATTCACAAATATAATTATAAGAACACGTTTACGAGGCCTGCTCTGAAAGTAATACCTCCTATTTTATCATGTTGGCACACTACTTCAGAGGCAGATGCTTAGTAGTATGGCAGTAAAAGTTGAACCTTCCTACCAATATTATATTACATTTTCTTGCTTTGTGACTGATGGCAGCAAAGAGACAGTCTGACAAAGTGATGTCTCACATATAATGCAAAGATATAATTCCTCCATTTAGAAGAAACTGAACCACTGACATTCCTTGAAGCTAACGACATGTTTGTAGGTAACAGCCAGTTAATGTGAGCACAGTAAGTCAAGACACGTTCTGGATGGTCATGCAAACTTTTACAAGCACAGCATGCAGGCTCTTGTTCATTGCTGTATTTATTATTGGTAAAAATAATGGTCTTGACTATGTTGACAAATAGTCTTTGGCAGCTGACAGCTTGCTATATCAAATAGAGTTACTGTGCTCTTATCTTTTCCATGAGTTTCCTGTGCTCTTATATTTTCCATGAAAATAAATAGGCAGCATTACTTTCAGAGTGACCAATGTATTTCTGTGCTCACTCATGGTCTTATGTAACTTTAACTTCTGACTTTTTGGGCTATACCATATTGTTTCAGAAGTAAGGATTAACTTCCTGCAAGAGCACATGGCTTTTAAACAACTCATTCTCACATTTATTTTTATTTTTTAAGCATATGACTCCGAATTTATCTTTGCTGCTTTGATTGCACTGGCAGGGGCTAGTGAAGTCAAGCAATAAATAATAAACATTATTCATTAGAGGAAATATTAGAATTACAAATACCTTAGGTAGAAATGAAAGGAAGACATCTCTCACAGTCAGTGGTCTATTAAAACTTTTCAGTGCAAGTAGAAGTATTCCCAAAATATGAACTCATGTCATTTCACAGTATGTTATCTACACATACCACCTCCAGATTGCTTTGATATTTGCCCAACAAGTCTTCCAATTTCTCTTAAATGATATCTGAATTATTTAAGTTTGTTTTTCCTTTCCTTTTAGTGAGCAGGATTTTAGAAATGACTTGAGAGTGTGACCCTGACCATTAATGTATAAATAATGCAAACTGGTCTGTACTTTCAGAGAGATGACTGACTCTCTAAAAATATTTGGACAAACGTGGTAGCTATTTAATGCTCATCCACGCAAAAAGTAATCATACTAAAAGCTGCCTATGGAAGATAAATGAATAAATCTTTGCAATAACTATGAGTGCCTGCAGTATTTATTTTGAAAAAGCTGTGAATAAAGGGTATGTATTAGGGAGCAGAATATTGTTTGATAAGTCTGTCATTTCTATCTGCTGATAAAGTATGGTTACTAGGGATTTATTGATGCAGAGATAATGGTCACTTTTATTTTAATAATAAATCGTACTGTGACAGATACAAAGGTAGTAGGTGACAAATAATAGGAAGATTTGGGTGGCAATCCTGAGAAAATAGCCCTTCTATAAAATAACATTTATGTTCAGTTTTCTTCTAAAAGGAGAAGTACTTTTGAAGCTGGATACTTAGATGTGATAGAATGGAACACCTTTTTGAAAACTAAATTATTAGGGAAGAAAATATTGGTGTCTTCAGGCAAAGAATATTTCAGTGACTTTGTGATGCTTGTACTTATGGAAAATAGATTTTGTGTTCTTGTTCCTCAAATTAATTATTCAAAATGCTGAAACAACTAAATCTGGTTTATCTATTCATTGACTCAGAAGTGACATTACCCAGAATGTGTAAAGCCAGACCATTTGGGCTCCATTTCAACTGAATGATCTGGTTGGTTTCCTTTCTTCTTTGACCTTCTTTCTGCCTTATTTGGGAATTACTCTCTGGTGCAGACACTGTCTTATTGAAAGTCTTGATTTACGTTGTTTGTTTTGAAGGCAGCTGAGTCTACCATCCAGGTAAAATGCTTACCTCTGTAAATTAAAAACCTATGAGAGCCATTTCAGGTTTCATTTGAAAGTATATTTGAGTTTTGCCAGTGACATTGCCAGTGCTTCCAGACAGGGCACTTTGGTAGTTTTTAGTTTTTGTGAGAAACCAACTTGGAAGAGCTGTTGACCACTGATCTGAGTTTTTTATTAAAAAAAAAAAGTCATCCAGTAGAAGGCTTATTTTTGTTGTTTTTTCCTGTATCTGAGATTAAACTTTTTTATTTAAATAAAAGTTACTTCCATTAATTTTGCTAATAACTTTGCTTAACTTTGTTAATAATACTAATAGCTGTCCACATCTACATACTAAGTTTCCTCAAAACGATTGATAGTTTAATTCTGATTTAGATATTAGATGCTAGTTTGAGTGACTTCAGTATAACAAAATGAACATATTTTCACCCCTTAATTTTCTGTTTGGAATTGAGGAACAACTGTAGCTTTTCAAAGACTAATTGATTCTGATTCTTTAATTCTTAGCTTCTTACTGTAGAAATTTTATTTTCTGACTCATTCATAACCCATTGTGTGATAGCTAGTAAAAACACTGTAGATTTCCAACTGACAATACAGCATGAGACTTTGAATGTTTGTCACTTGATTTACTTGCAGAACAAAAGCTTATTTCATTGTGACATTGGCTTTGATTCCAAAGAGTATGCTGAGAGACCTGATTCAAGGTTTGCACTAAAAGAAACAGAAAACCCTTGAGTTGTCACTAAAAGTCTAGTATTATTCTCCAAATTTTTAAATACTTCAAACTAATTTAACATTACTAAAGAAACATGCTTCACAACATTTACATGTATAGAAGCAACACTTCAATAAAACATAGGACCTCTGAAGTAGTTAGCAAAGCCTTTTTTCGTTTCAGTTACTTGCTAACAATATGAAGAACAATGTTATGACTTTGTTTTGTATCTATTTTGTACTTCTCTAAATCAGACCATCAATGGGTGATGAAGAGACCATCAATGGGTGAAATTTTTAGCTGCATTTTTATTTCTTTCATTATCATTACTTCCATAGGTCTACTTGTAGGAGGAAAAAGATGACTGATTTTTGGCATCTGTATTTGAGATTATAATCTTTTTATGTGGTTCACAAAAGTAGAATTTATTTCAATTTCCAGTAACTATCATTTTCCAATACTACTGAATTGTCTTTCTGTCATAGTACTAAGATGATAACTAGATAATTTACATGGAAAGAACAGGTTTATCAGAGAATTATTAAGGTTGGAAAAGACCTCTAAGATCATCCAGTCCAACTGTTCACCCACCACCAGTATTTCCCCACTAAACTACATCCCAAGTACTACATCTATTTCTTTTCCTTAAATGCCTCTAGGGATGGTGACTTTGTCATCTCCCTAGAGATGACCACCAATTGAGAACTAGCAAATCTAAGGTGTCAAAGTGATGCTGTGAAAAGATCGTGAAAAAGTATTATCAAGTCTTAAAAAGGGCACAACTAGCCTGTACATATGGATGCCATGAAAATTCACCCAAATCTGGTATAAAATCATTGTGCTGTTAGAAGTATTAAACTACTTTAAACTTGCTTTTCTCCAAATAACTATACAATTCTCTTGGAGCTTATGTAACTGAGAACATTACTCTTGGCTCTATTCGAAGAGAATTTTTTAAAGTTTTAGGTGGAATCTTAATGTAGTTTACCTTCTTGACATAGCTCGTCAACTGTACATTTGGACTGGTTTTATTTTTAAATCTGTATTTTTATTATACAATTTTATTTTCTTCATTGGCCTGTTGACCAGCTGATCCCTTGAAGGTAATCTGTTACCTGGTCAGGTGAAGTTGTAAATCGAGAGTTGGAAAGCACTAAGTGGGTTTCAGCAGCCTCTGAATTTTTTAATATAAAAATTAGGTTTAAACACTTCTTTTTTCTACAAGCGTATAACTTCCAATAAACAAGCTGTCTGTGTGTATGAAGGTCTGCTTTCCTTCATGTTATGCTTAGGGTACATCAGGTTAGCACAGTTTCGATAATTTAAAGGTTTATATCTAGGAGCAATCTGTGAAGGAATCCATTGGAAGATGGTTGAGAAATATATTACTGAAGCTATTGCTGTCAGTGCTTTTTTTTTTTTTTCAGCACTACTATTTGTCTGAGGAGCAGATTTCAACATCATGCCTGACATGTTAGCATGCAGAGTACTGTCTCCAATCACATGTTTTAGGTGTCTATATTAGCAACTGATGCATGTGAATAGTCAATTATTCTATTCTTTTATTATTCCTGATGACTAGTAAATTATTTTAATGACATTGACTATTTTATTCATGCATTACTTGAAAGCGATTGGAAGTGAATAACTGTCAAAAAAAAAAAAGCTTTGCAGCTGCAAAAAATTACACTTCTAGTTCTCATTGTATTCCCTTTACCCCCAAATAGAATGTACTATTTCTGTCTTTCTACTTGTTTCAGCCAGCTGTCACTCACTCATCCACAGGCAATTACAATGCATTCACATCATATCCCATCTGCTTGTGATAGACTATTGTTCTGTAGTGCAGTGTGTATGGGATAATTTCTGAATATCCATCTTCTGCTGAAAACTGTTCACCCCTTGTCCTGTGCCTCGCAACTGAGTGAATTTTGATGTTCTGACTGGGTTCTCAGTGCGTCTTGCTTTAAGATGAGCTTGTCATGATCTCCATAATGCAGATGTCTAAAATAATTATCTTAGTAAATTTCCACTTTTTTTCTTCAAAACTGAATTAAAAATGGTTTGATTTATTTTGTGGCACTTCTAACACCTCAGATCAAGAACTTAATTTGTAATGAGCATGCTATGTCATTGATATAATTACATACTGACAACGAAATTGCTGCTTATCATAATAAGTGATAATTAAGAATGCTTTCCAAAAGACTTTTTTCCCTAAGAATATATTATTTTCTTTTAAATATATTCACTTTGACTTGTGTTATTTCATGGTTTATTTTAATCATAAAATGTGAATAGGCTTAGTATTTTTCAGACTGTGAAGAACAAGTCCCTAAGGGAAGATGCAGGAATGGTGGAGGGAGCCCTATGATCAGAGAATAGTAGAAGCTGGTCACTTTCATCTGTGTAACCCAGAGTGAATTGAATCTGACCGAACTTTAAGGCTATTTTGGTGTCTACTCTTTTTATTTGAGTGATCAGATAGGAAATAGCATAATGATAGATTTATGATTGTACTATCTAATCTATAAAGAGACAGTTGTTATCTGTGGGGGGAGGGGAAGAAAGCAAAATCCCTTTAACATCATGATAGTCCTCCCTCTGTCTATTATCTATCTTTGTGTTTTAAGTTTGCTTTAAATAATCACTTCCATATCTAATATGCTCTTTTTAAAAACATCTTGTACTGCATTATTACTCTAACCTTATTGTTATGTGTGACACTAGTAATATTTCACATTATACATTGCTCTGAAGCTTTCTAACTATTAAAAACTTTTTTGTGGTATGTGTATACATATGCATCTGCTTTTATCATTAGTTATTAAAAGTACAGCTCTATTGTTTACTATTTTTATTGTTCCCCAAGCACTTCTCAACCATTTCTTTACTTTTGGTGCGGTTACCAAAATATCAGTCTTTTACTTCATGAGCAATGGAGTTAAACTGTGCTGCTTTAGGTAGACATATTCAGCTTGCCAAAAGCTTTTTTTTTTTTGACACTGAATTATGGCTTTTAAAATACGAGTAGTATTAATGGGGTTTTGAACTTCCATTTTTTTCGTCTATCCAATGTCTAACAATTGTTTATTTCATCTTTTATTTTTTTTAAGGGTTGACCCTTAACAGCTGCCAGCTTCAGTCTCAGAACTTCACTGAAGACAGTAAATAACTTTAGAATCAAAAGCTTTTAAATCATATGGCTTTTATTGTCAGCAAACACATAAATGAATTACAAAGGGTGACATCCAATTAACATAGACACTTACAGCTTTAATAAGCAATCATAAATTTAAATAGTTTCTTTGGCACTTTTAAAGTAAGTGAAATTACAAGTAGAATGGGCTAGAGAGATTATTGTTCTACTGATTTGTAATAAATTTGTAGCTTATTCATACAAGGATAAAAGGCATATTCTTTGAAAACCATGTGATTTCAATAAATTTGTTACTATAAAATGCAATAAAACAATTTCTACAATGCCTGAAATAGCATACTAAAATGAGCTGTACTATTTTACAGCTTGTTTTTTTTTTTTTTTTTTTTTTTTTGCTGTTGTGGTGTTCTAGACATTTTCTATACCATGTACCATTTAAATATGTGGCAGTTCTTGATTTCCATTGACATAATCTTATAACCTTAAGGAAAAAGTGTTGCTGGTTTCGTACATAATTTTTAGACATCTGAAAACATTATTTGTTTTCATAAGTAAGTAGTGACTGTGCACAAATAATTGCCTTTCTTATTAGATACAAGTAAGAAGCGCAATTTTTATGTAAGTCAGAAGAACTTTTTTTCCAGAGGTAGTAGCTATGAATACAGTGTAGTTGACTTATATTTGTTCCAGTTTGTATAGACAAGCTATTAATGAGTGGGTTTTGACAAGATGCCTTTTGACCTCCCTGAGCTTTAACAGCAGTAGAACTACTTTGTATTTCTCTATTGGTCTCATCTTCCCAATGAGATCGTCTTGCTCAGCGCTCTGTGTTATCATTGCAGTACTTCTATAAAGGCAATCTTTTCTCACGGAATATCTCTCATCAAATAAAAGGTAAAGTCAAAGAATTTAAATAATGATGTATACCTTCAATCATGCCTGTATTGCCAATCCTTTTGTAAAACACCAAGTTGAAAGATTAGATTAAATGGTATTTGTTCCTTTCTAGATCTCTGCATTTCTTGATACATGAAGTATAAAATGGAAGTTAACTTACAGTTTTGAAACACTAAGAGCAGGAAACACGAAAATCCTAAATTGGTGAGCTTTTGTAAGTGTAGCTCATGTAATTGTATGTACTAGGAAATGAACAATTCCAGACTAATTGAAAATTAAATTAAATTTTTGAGGGCACTTCAGTACTGAGTTGCTAAGGTATGGAGGTATTTCATGAAATGCATAATAACTAGTCATCAGAAGAATGAAGACAGGATTGAGAACCCACACTCTCAGAGATGCATACATTTTAATGTAATTAATCATAATTAAATAAAAACAGACTAGCATTTTTTCCGAAGGTATTCATGTTCCTTACTAACTTTAATTAATGTGGAAATGCACATTATTCAGTAACCTGAGATAATATATTATTTTTATTTTAGGAGTCTAATCTTGAACACCTTAAAGTTATGAAGGTTTTGCTAGCTAACTATTTAGAATTAAAGTTAGAATTATTAGATATGCCCCTAACCTATCTGGGTAACCATTCTAGTTTCTTTCAATTTAACCTGTTTACTTGCCAACATAGATGGTTTGACTGAAGCAGTGTTCCAAATTACTGTCATATTTTGAAACAGAATCTCATGTTAGATGCTTATATTGATTATACTTTGCATTTTGATCTTATTTATTCTATTATTAAGTACTAATAGAATCATAGAATGGCTTGAGTTAGAAGGTCACCTAGATCCAACCCTGCTATTGTTGCCTACCACCAAATAATGCTGCCCTATCCAACATGGCCTTGAGCAACTCCAGGGATAGGGCATCCATAACTTCTCAGGGCAGCCTATGCCAGTGCCTCGCTGCCCTCTGAGTAAAGATTTTCCTCTTAATCCCAAACCTCTTCTCCCCTCTCTTACTTTGAAGCTATTCCCCCTTGAACTGTTATTATCAGACTGCATAAGAAATCTGTCTCCCTCCTGGTTATAAGCTCCCTTCACTTTATATGAAGAATTATGAAGCATGTCTTGAGGCACTGGTGTAAATTATAATTGATACAAGCTTGACATAGCCTTAAGGTTTTGTTTCAGGGTGGGATAGGGAGAAGATAATAAAGATTCAGGTAGTGATAATGTCTGTTCTTGGATAGTAATAGCTTTAAACAAGAACATTTAAACAGGCAAAAACAAAGCAAACAAAAAACTGTAGTCTGCTACTCTGCCTTGGAGAATGAGACTGAAGAGGAGTGGTGGTTTTAGTCATTAAAAAAGCCCTCAGTAGGAAGCACTTATTAAGGCTGGATCTCTTGCCCTTAACAGTAGTTAGTAACTGAATATCGGCACATGTTGAAGGTTTGCAGGCTGAACATAAGCTCATAAACAATGGCCATTTGTTTCAAGAGTAGTTCTTAGGAAGTGGTTATGAAAGTATGTGCTGGAGAAACTGTTGTTGAATCTCGTATTGCTGTGTAATCATTATATTCTTGCTAGTTATTTTCCACACATCAGTTATTTAGAAAATACAGGAAAGGATCCTTTCACTCCAGCGAAATTATGGAGCTTCTTTTAGAGGTCTACTTGTAGATGGGAATCTTCTTGATGTTATTAGATTCTTAATGTTTCTTTTAGATTTTGTTTATATTATGTACAATTCACAAATTGATCTGTAAGCCTTCAAAACTTTTTAATGCCATCTGTTTTTACATAAAAATTGTGACCATTCTGGCAGAAAGGTGACAGCATTTGAACACATGATATTTGTATTTAATAGGACTGTATTGTCAGCTGTCATTACTGGAAGGATTGTAAAATATATATATATTGAAAAAAAATTGTAAGCATCTCATTTTTTTCTTGCCAGTTATAAATTTGGACCACAACTTTGGATAGCCCGAATTGGCCTTCAGTGTATGGGAAGGCAGGGCAGTCCTTTGCTTCTTCCCCAAGACTAATTTCCTTCATAGGAAGTAGAAAATGCCTGTGACAGAACTGAAGTTAAAATGTGTGTGTGAAGCCTTCAGGAGTTTCATGAAAGATAGTGCTTCACACTGTATTACTTTCATGTGATGAGCTTTAAGAAAGTACTAGGTTTTCTTTTTTATGAGGGCCTATTAAATAGATAATAAACCTTGGCCTGAAACTAACCAGTGCAATTACAAACCACCACTATCCTACCAGCTTCAGTAGACATGTGTGAGATATTTATTAAGTGAAGATTAAAGACTAAAAGCAACCCATGGGTTAGTGTTAGGGGAAAGGTTCATTATTGCTGTTGATAGCTGAGTGCCAGTTATGTATGACCTGACAGGCATTTTTGTCCACCCAATGTCTATTCTTTCCCCTCTCTCTTTTCCCTCTCAGACTGTGGCAACAATTATAGCTACAACACTTTGTCCAGCCATGAGCAGACCTATCTGCGTATTGTAGAACTGTTCAATTCATCTTTTTTTTTTTTTTTTTTTTTTTTTAAGGATGTCAAAATATTTTGTATACAAAAGGCTACTGTAAATCTCAATCAAGTTTTTTCTTTTCCAGGCAGACTCTCACTGACAGGTATATGTTTCATATAAGGTCTAAGCTACCTACACCACTCATAATTTAAGGCCATTCTTTCAGAAGAGCAATCATAGGCACATTCAAATAAACAAAAAGCAGAAAATCAGATGTCTAAGGGGGAAGCACTCTTGTTTCCATTTAGTCCTTTTTAGCTGAAGTGCATTTTCTCAAGAATCCCTTCTGTGGTCTTTTCTAAAGTTATTAGTGTCAGAAGTAGTAAATCTAAGTTTGGAACTTGTGAACACAGCTGCTGACTCTCAAAAATCATGTGCATTCAAAAGGAAATTGAGTGCTAGTCATTTATGGGGGGATGTATGGGAAATGCATATTTATTTATCAAGGGGTCATTCAAATTATTTTAAAAAGAAGTAATGACTGAATATAAAGTGAGAGCTAGCTGTTAAATTTATTTTGTATCATACATCACAACTTTGGCTTAAAGAGAATGGTAGCAACAACAAAAAAACCAACATAGCAACCATAAAAGAGTAGAAAATTGACCTCTCTTCTATTAAAATTTACACAGCTTGACTTTTTTTATATATGGACTACAAATTCATAAAGATTAACAATGAAAAAATCCTGGGAGGGTTTTTTCAGTGTGTAACTTTTCAAGCTTATGTATCCTTCAGAATTTTGTAGGTCGCTCTGAAAGAAATGCCTCTGATTGGTACCTATTGCACTTCCACGGGTACAAAGCACAATAACACTGTTTGATAGAGCAAATTCTCAGCTACAAAACATTATTTTTTGACATAGTCATCATCATTAGAAATACATTTTTTGCCAGTGCTGTACAAGAGTCTGCATTCTACATTCTATGATCACAAAAATTTGCACCAGCAGTGTTTTGAATGACCTTCTGAAGAGCATATGAGAAAAATGCTTACTGTAGATAACACAGTAGCTGTGATCAAGGGCAGAAGGGACATAATTCTTTATAGTGAACTTTTTACTGGCTTGTGGCAATTTATTACTGATGGTTTGAAGCTGAAATGAATATCAGTTTCAGTGAAAACTTGATCTTACAATGTGCCTTTTGATTAATGCTACATCAGGCTGTTCACCAGAGATTCAAACTCTTCCAAACAAGTGCTTTTAGATAAGGGTGAGTGAACTGGCATTTCTGGCAGATCAGTTTAGCATGAAGTTTAACTAATTCATCTTATTTGAAGAGTTTAGGGGGATGCAGCAGTTTTTTAGAAGCTTTTAATCTGAGTATGAATCCCATCTGTCTCCTTTTCATTTACTTTTGTATCTATTCACCTCAGCCAGCTTAAGATATTTGGGCTATAAATGGTCACAAACTGGAAAATGGGAAGTCCATATAATCACGAGGAAAAATTTTACTGTGATGGTGACAGCACTGGAACAGGCTGCCCAGAGAGGTGGTGGAGTCTCCTTCTCTGGAGATATTCGAAACCCCCATGGATGCTTTCCTGCATAATGTTCTCTAGGGAACCTGTTTTCACAGGGGGAGTTAGACTAGATGATGTCTTCTCCCTTCTGTCCTATATGATTCTGTACAAAAGCTTATTTACTTGAGTGTGAGCACTTCTGTGTTTGCTGTTCATCTTGCTCCTTTGCTTCTGTTAATGCTTAAGGAATGATATGTAAGATTAAAGAACAGAATACAGGTGGCATGACCAAAGTGAAACCAAATGAAGAGTTCTGCAACAATATGGTTGGTCAATTCAGCCAATTTTTATTATTTTTGACAAAACCAATGCTTCTATTTATGTATTTAAGCTTCTCTTCAAGGTGATTCCTTAAGGAAGCAGTTTAGTGAAAGAAATTATGTATTCTGACTCTGCTGTCACGTTTCAGCTGGCACTTTTTTCTACCAGTAACTTTGAGGTTTGGTGGGAAGCAGCATTTTGGAAGGAATCCCACAAAATCCACTTAGCAATAGCTCAAGTCACTTTGAAAAACCTTGTATAAGAGATGAGCCCTGAAGTCTGTCCAACCTGAATGTTCTAAACAATAGGTTTTGGCATATTTCATTATTACGTACAGGTAAGACTTGATGTATAGTAGTATAGTGTCTGTTATTTTTCTTAACTGTATTTCCATATACAAATAATGTGTTAACATGAACAATATTTGTGGTAGTTAAAGTTATAATGAGAAATTAGACAATCTATTTCACCAAAGTCCAGAGTATTGTTATACTTATTCATCTCAGCTGATGTTAGAAAACAAACTTACAATCCCATGAAAATACAGTTTTTGTATATGGATAGGGCATATGGAGTTCACTATAACTGGCAGAATTTTCATCCTTTGTTTACTATTCTTATTCTCAGGGACTATCAGGAGGAAATCTGATTTTCTTTTTCTCTTTCTCTCTCTGGAATGAATTGTGTAAGTGTGATCAGCCATAGTGTGGCATCCTAGTACTTTCATTTTCACTGCACATCACTGTCACCGATTTAAATAAAGTATTTTCCGTTTTCTAATCTAAAGATAATACTAAGTGGTTTAGTTTCCTTCTTCCATGTTTTTGTCAGGTAATCTTCAAGAAGTAGTAAGTTCTTACCTAAGGAAGGAGCTTAAGCAAGTGTAAGCTCTTACCTTTATCAATGGTCTTCCTGTGTCAGTGTGATCTGTGAAGAACACCTTGTAGTTGCTCATGGGCAACACAGCTGGACCAGTGCGCCCAGTAGTTTTAAAATCTATTCTTATTGTAGCGTTGCACACTATTGGCAAAAAGTTTTCAAGAACTTTTATAATGTGGGTCTCATCTTAGTAGAAAGATGGCTTTAGGCAACAGCTGAGATTGCTCCCTAGGCACTTATAATCTGGTATTAAGAAATACATAAAATAATATATAGCTTTTTAGTGTCTAGGTCACTGGCTCTCGGTGGAGATGAAGAGATTTTTCTCCTCATCTCTTAACAGTACAAAGGAATTGCTTTGCTATGAAGATTACTTTGTGGACAACACAATTGTCTTTTCCTTATTTCTTTTGCTGCCAGAGCATGTCTGCAGAGGTGAATTTATGATTTTTACCACGTGTGTTTTAAATACACAGAAAATGAAGAAATCATCTTTAAGATGCATTCTGTGAAGACAGCTATGTGATTATATGCAAGGAATACTAATGCTTGTCTTTAAAAGTTAAAGCACAAACTTATTGTGTCTCACACAGAGAAAAATGATGAAGCAGTAACAACTGACCAGAGGTTATATCTTTTCCTAAAAGAAAATGGCAACAACAGTGAAGCAAAAAAAAAAAGCTGCAGGATTTTTTTTGTGTGAACAAGAGACTATCTATGGTCCTTTTGGGGCAATATTTGATTGCATGTCGACTTTGTGATCTATCCTCTGTTTTTGGTTTGTGGCTTGTGTAATTTGATAGAGATTATGTTCTAGAATTCTTTAAGAAGTAGGGTATTGTTCTTTATGTATTTCAGAGAAAAACTGACAAATATTCCATAATTTCATTTGACTTGTCCATGAAATGGATGAGATGCATCTCATCTTTAACTTTGTGTCCTATCTGTGTTTTTTGTGTCTGTGTGTGCATTTAAAAGAAAAGATAATCATAAAGTGGGAATAATATACAACCTCTTCTTTGGATGACAAGGTATAGACAATTGTTTATAAATAGGTGAGATAAAAAATTGAAAGCTAGTTGGTAAAAAGATGGTAACAGGGAAGATGACCTGTAATAGAATCAGAAATGTGAACAAGATGTTCTCCAAGAGAAATAAAATGGAATGAGACTTGATAAATTTTTAGAAAAAAAGTGATATTTTTCAGGTATTAAGAAAAAAGCCATGTCAGGTTAGCAGAGATTCAGCATTATTTAAATCCTAATTAAAAATGTGTCTTTTGGATGTGATTGAGAGTATCAATTTGAATGTCCATTCCTTCTGGCAAGGAGTTACTATGATTCTCTGCTTATATCAAAGTCACATTGCCATTATGAGCTAGGAGCTTTGCTTATATTTCTAGCCAGTGAGATTTCTATGACAGTGAGCTTCTTTTCACTGACGCAGACATTTCAATCTGTAGTTGAGAGGCTGGTTATGAGCAAGGGAGGCAAAAAGGATGTGGTAGCTTTTGATCTGAATAGTAGGATTATGAATTTAAATCTGACATAGAACATGGAAATTGGTAAAGAATGGAAGATGATAAAGATGCATATTTATATTGAAATTATTTTATCATTCTTCCAATTTGTTTAGATAAAAAGAAACAACAATCATTTCAAGACAGCTCAAAGCATAAAGGCTAACTGAAATTTTATGATAATAAAAAGTCAAATGTTTGTACACTTTGTAGATATGCTTTGTATCTTAAAATCTCAAACTCCTGAGAAACACGTTTGTCCATACCTTCAAAATTCGTTACACATTGATAGAATGATGCAAGTATTAATCAAATTAATCAAAGGTTCTTTCAGTACCTACAAGCTCATCCTGTTCATCCTATCTAATCTATTCTTTTTCTTGTTTTGGTGAATCTTCTAAATCCATGAAAAGTGTTCAGTACAAAAGCTGACAATCTAATAGACCTATGAAATGTATGTTATTTACTAAAGAGGCTGAAAGCTGGAATTCCGAGTCAGAAGAGGTTATGCCTACTGAGAATTATATTTTGCCCCTTATGCCTGTCAATTTCTTGGTGTTCTTACTACCTTTACTAATCCTTTGATTCATGAAGACAGAAATTTCCTGTAGGAGTAAAGTAACATATGATTCACTGAGATATTCTCCATTCTGCCCAGCAGGGTGTGATGCAATGCAAGGTAGTCTATAATTGCTGCTATATAAGATAGCAAGCTTTGTTCATCCCCTAAGAGAGTAATAGTATAATTGGAGAGAAAAATCATACTGGAGTTCTGACATCTAACATCATGTAGAGGTCTTGCAACATTCAAAATCATATTTATAATTTTCTCAAGACAGTTTTTTTTTGTTGTTGTTGTTTTTGTATTTTTTTTTTTCTAGTGACATCACTGTATAGAAGCAATTTTAATAAGAAATGGGAGGCATCTTCACAGGCTGCAGTCCTTTTGTCAAAATTCAAGCACCATGGCTGCTATGTTAAACATCAAACTTCGCTTTTATTTTCCACTGTATTCATCATTACACATCATTCTCTTCAGCACACTGTATATTTTTCACCTCAACTACCTCTGTTTCTTGTCTGAAGATAACTTCATCTTTTAATTCATTTTCTTAAGAAGAATAAAAACAAATATATTGCTCATTACCCTGGAATGTGATATCTTCAGAACCCTGGAATACATCATGAGTTTCCTACTTAAAATGTCAGATAGGTCAATTTCCAGTACCTTAACTTCTAGCAATGCTTTGGATATATAAATATACAACTTCAGGTAAAGAAAAAGTAATTAATCTGCAAATCAAAAGATACTGCCACATTGCTAAAATAATTGTAAGTATTACTTCTGCTGAAGGTAAAAGTTGAATTCCATAAGTGAATACCTTCTTACCTTGTTTTCAGCATCTGATTTATTTATTTGAACATAATTTTTTGTCTTTCGTTAAGATTTCTGTGAAATGTCCTTAAAATTCTTCTTTCTCACTGGAATAGTTATGGCTACAATATAGTCAGGGGAAGTAACTATGTCTTTAAAGTCAGGTATATTGGAGTAGGGGCAACCAGATAGCTGTGCTCCAAGCACTGCTGACTGCCTGGGAGCAAGTGAAATTAGACCAAGACAGCATCCAGGAATATTTTTAATGAATCTTCCCAAAGCACTGGAACAGATTACTCAGAGAGGCAGCGGCATATGGTTCTGTGGAGATGTTCAAGACCCATCTGGATGCCTGCCTGTGTGACCTATTGTTGGGAACCAGCCTTAGCAGGGGATTGGACTCAATGATCTCTTGAGGTCCCTGACAAATCCTGCAGTTCTGTGATTCTGTGATAGCGCTCAGATGTATTTGCCATTCAGGTGTTTTCTACAATTTACTACTGCTTTGTCTAAATATAAAAATACATGTTGAGCACGCAACCAAGAAATGTTAATACAAAGGGAGAAACAGCTGTCATGGAAAGTATTAGAGTATTATAAAAAAAAAAAAAAAAAAGAAAGCCTAAAAATGTGCAATAAAGTATGATTTTATGCTATTTCATAATATAAATAATGCGAAGGTATGAAAGAATCTTACAAGCTCCTCCTATCCAATAATTTGTCTAACTTAACAAGCTTGCCAGGTTAAAACAGATGCTTCCACAGGTAACTGCAAGTGTGAAGTAAGAAAATACTGTCGCTCCAATTTCTTCATTACCTGTTTTGTTCTTTGCTTTGCATTACGTTTTCAATCATTTAAATAGTCACATAGTCTGCAAGATCATGCTGATTGAGACCATATGAATATCTTGCCTTGCTTTTACAGGTTTAATATGTCTGTGAGGTTAAATATTGGATGCAACATTCAATTATTTTCTCTCTCTGCCACAACATATGGTCATTTTCTTGGCAAGGCATCTATAGTTTCTCTCTTCTGACTTATCCTGCCTGTTTCTCATGCAAAAAGGCAACAATTATGAGCATCTTCTCCCTAAAATCTCAGCATGATAGATCTTGAGCCTACAGCTAATTTTTGCTTGAAGGCATTCATATAATGCTAATTTCCTATGTCGTGCAGTTGATTAAGTCCTTTGAGATCATTAGCATGTTGTGTTTATTGTGAAAAAGATTAAAAAACTTTGTAAGTGTATTAACTAAATCTTTAAAAAATTGTAAGATAACTTAGAGATAAATTGACAGAGGCATTTTACAGTGCATCAAATACACACCTAGAAGTCAATGAAATTGCACTGACAGTTTTGGCTTGGCATTTCCACACTGAAAGAAATAAGTGTGCTGAGTGTCTTAAGCTCCTAGTAAATGTTGAGCTCCAAAAGATTACTATTATTCAGTTAAACTTTGAAACGCTTTAAGATAAGAGATGATTCCAGCCCATATAGAGTGCTCTGCAAGCGTGTATACTACAGCTTGTTACTGTGCTTTAAAATTTGTGAAGGTAGGAAGCTGTCAGGAGACAGTTGTGTATCTGTTCAGTTCACTCAATCACAACTATCACTTAAAAAAACTTCAAGATTAACTATCTTCACCTACCAACTGCTGAAGGACAGCAAAGCTTTTACAGATTTCATTTCTAGTGCATATGACAGCATCAATGGATTTGTCACTCTTAGCAGTGGTTTTCTTTCTGGAAACATTTTGACTCAATTGGGAAGCACTGAACTATTTCAACATTAGCATTAAGAGAAGTCTACCCATAACTTGCTACTTTTCACTGTATTCTGGATATGGGTGAAAACATCAACAATAAATTGCAAGGACACTTGTGCACTGTGAGCCAAAAAGACAGCAGTGGAGTTCTGAGGATGTTCTGGAAATTGAGTTACAAAGTTCAGCACTGTAGGTCAAACTCTGCTTTCAAATGTGCACAGATAGTTGACTGAAGCTATTAGCAATTGTTGGGATTGTTTTACTTAAGAACTTGCCAAGGTAAAGTAGAAGGGGATTCCAATCTGATCAATTTCCCTTCTTTGAAATCAGGTACGTGTACCCTTTTCAAGTAAAATGTCATTGATGCATTTCCCCCATTATGAGTCTGTTTTTCTTTTTTTTCTTTTTTCCCCCTTTTTTTTTTTAATGCCTTATGGTTTCTCTAGGAAAGAGTGTAAGAATCAATGTGTTTGCTCAGTAGCCTGCTGTGCTGCTTACTCTGGAATGATAAGCTATATAGAACTAGATTGTGCAGCTATACACATCTTAATGTATTTAAAAAAAAAAAGTGTTTGTGTAATTTTTTTTAAAGTAATTGAAGGAAACATTCTTTACTGAAGAACAGGAAATAATTCTCAAAAGAAAAGACAATAGTTTTATACCATATTGAAAATCTGGGTTAAGAGAACTAGTTCCCAGATAAAGCAAAGTAACATTTGCATACCTGTAGAAATGAAGTGTGGGGGATGAACAGATGATATATTTCCAAGTGGACCTTTTGTTATAAGCAAGAAGGTGACCGTGGTCTCTTTAATGAAGTAAAAGTAAGAAACTGCCGAAACTTAACTGAGTTCAGAAGAGGATGGATTTTTGTAACTTAAGTTCTCTTGTAAACCTTGGCCTATTGAAATGGGAGAGAAGTTGTATCTTGAGTTGGTTGCTCTTGGGATCAGCAGGGCACAGATAAATTACTTAGCAGATTCTGCTCATTTCTTCTTTGGAAAACTTTGCGGCAATCTAACATACACAACAATGGCTGAACAGACTAACGTTGTGCAAAAAAATCACTGAGTATCACTTTTTGTGGGGAGGAGGGGAAAGAAGCAATATACAAGGTCCACAGTTATGTTTCTGACATGGGAAATTTCTTACAGTAATACTCAGACACTGGAGCAGGATCTTCAGGGCAGTGAAAGCTAAGCCTGCTGGAATTCGAGAAGCATTTGGACAATGCTTTCAGACAGGTTTTGAATTTTGGGTGATCCTGTGTGGATCCAGGAGTTAGACTAGGATATTTGAAGACTTTAGGGCTCTTTTATTGTTTTCTTTGTTACCTTCACCACCCTAAATGCTGTTCTTCTCCCTTCTGAAAGCTTTAAGTCATCTGTATTTAAAGTCTAGTAGTAAACAAAACATAATGTGGTTTATTGTATAAAGTCATCCTTTTTTCCTTTGGATTTGCTCGCCTTATAGTAAGCAGTGAACGTTGGTTATAATGACTGAAATATATGCAGATCATTCCAGACCTGGTAGTTTTCAATGGAAAACTTGTGACATAAATATTTCCTCAGAGATATTTTTGAAACCATGTCTTCACCTGTGGGATGAATTGAGGGTATTTGAGAATGGCCCTTTCCTTCTGCATGGAGAACAAATAGACAATATGTGTTTTAATAAGCAGTATGCTTTAGAATGTGTCCTTTCAAGGAACAATTTTACTTTATAGAGTTGTAAATGTTTAACAGATCGGTTATCACCATATTCCCTAAATGAAATAGGTTTTCTTTTCATTAAGAATTCATTATCATTGATATAAATGTAACATATAAAATTACCTCCCACCAACCAAAGTGGTTGACAGATGGAGGGGGATGATGTTGGGAAAGCAACATATCGAAAAGGGCAGTAACAAACACACCTATTATGATTTTTCCACATAAATAAAATCTTAGATAGAAGGGGGAAGAAATTGAAATGCTGAAGTTTATTGTAACAAGATTTGAACATTTTCTCTCTTTTTTTTTTTTTATCAATCAGCAGAACATTTGTCTCGTGCTGAGAACTGACAATAGGTATAAAATACTTTGGGATTAGTTTACAGAAGCTACTTGCTTACATTTATGCTCCAAATCTCCACTGCATCAGTGCATGGAGCACAGCTGGAGGACTTAAATATGAGACAAGGTGATGAGAAGAGGAAGAAGGTGTACCATAAGTAAATAAACATAAATTCTATAAATTAAGAAGCTTATACAGATTTACATGAATAGCAGTATACGTGTAAATAGGTGCATATGAAAAGAGAAACATCAACTTTGGGATAACTGGAGTTTTGTTTTTTTTTTTAAAGAATCACAGAAGACATAAGTTGAATATGCAGCACACCAGAATACAAATATTATAAGTGAATTTATTGTGAAGAGAAACTACTTGAAAGAAAATCTTTGAACTATTATTTTGATTGATTAACATGTTACACCACTTGATTTTTTTTGTGTGTATAAATAGTTGTTGCAGCAAAAGAAGCATTTATTTATTAGTCAGTCTTGTCAACAGAACTCTAAGGTTCAAGCAGATTTATCTGTAATTTATTTAAATCTGGACTTGAATTTTACATTGTGTACTATAAGAAAAAGGTAATCTTTCTATTAGAATTTAAAGTTAACTCAATGTAACTTTTAACAGATGTTTCCCTTCTATCAGAAGGATTAAATCACTATTTACTGTACTTCAACTACTCCCCATCTAATCTCATAAAATCATATTTGTCATTTAGTTCCTTCTTTGAAGTAGTCTTAAATATTCTTATTCTGAGGACTCATATGTTGAAAGATACTCAGCTTCCATCAGAAAGTTTAATGTCAGGGGAAATGAGTAAGCTGAACAATTCTCAATTATCTGATAACATGACAAAAGCTTCCAGGTGTTTTCAAAGCAACATAAAGAAGTGCTGTCCTGATGACTACAGCACAAACAATGAAAAGATACTGGAAATGCATACCAACTAGTGGCTGGGTAAGTATTTTTGGAAGTGGCTGTAGTAATGGTAGAGCTCAATTTATGTAGAAAGCATGCATTTAAAACAAACAAAGCAGCAAAACAAGGATGATCAAAAACTCCCCATACCTAATCCTATAATCTTAATTCTTTACAAATCAAATCCTTTGGAGCTTGGGCTTTGTCCACAGTAACCACCTGAACTCAATATATGTGGAATTAACTTAGGGTATCTGCATGTGTGTTGAATAGCTGAGATTGTATTGTACTTATTCCAGATGATCAGCATCTTTACCCATTTCCCTCTGAAAGAGTTTGTAAAAATATTTTGGTAGTATATATCAAAGAAAATAAAGTCCAGAATATTACATAAAATCTTTTGATATTTAAAATCAAATTCTGTTAGGTCAACAGTCCTTAAAGTCAATACACATGAGTTTGGATGCTGATAACCAAACCTATGACAAACAAGTAAATGTCAGCAATTTGCAAGGAGGAAAATGAATTAGTATAATTTCAGTAAATAATACATTTTGTTGTAAGAGATTGCTCATTTCTTCCTTTTTTTTTTTTTCTTTTTTTTTTTTTCTGGATAGTAGAAGTTGAAATTGCATTTAGATTTCTTATTTTGATTTTCTGTTACTATGGCATCACTAATGTTCTTTCATGGATATTGCTTTTTGTCACAAGCAAGGATGTGGAGTCTTTTTTTGTGTTTTTTTTACAGTAAGATTTAATATAACCTTAATAGTAGAAGTAAAAATGTTGATTTCTGATTAGCAGTAATGATTACATTAGAATGAAGAAGTGACACATACTTTGTGAAAGCTGCATCTTAACTGGCTTCATCCTAGTTGTAGTTGACCCACATAACAGAATCCTGTTCCTGAATAGACCAGCTTATGAAGTTCGAGGGGAGGAGAAGAGTTATTTTTATAACGGGATCTGTTGTTACATGCTAAAGGAAAGTGCCCTACATCTGTCTCTGCCAGCAAAATTCTAGCTCAGCAGTTTGATATGACACTAATTTACTTGCTGAGAGATTTAGAAAGCTTCATAAATAGCAGAACAATATGATTAGATAGTACTTCTGTTGATTCAATTACAACTGAGGTTTAAAAATAAGAAAAAAAATGAAACTGCTCAAGCTGGAATTAAGCTTTCTTAAAGAAATGGGGAAAAGTCAGCTGTGATGGAAGAGAAACAAAAAATCCACTTTGATATACAGGGAAAAAAAATTAAAATTGTATTGGGTGTATTGCCTCAAAATATGGAATTCTGGACAAGCCATTCTTTTCTAAATGTCCATTACAATATTATTGAAATATTTTGATAATGTTTATTTTTATTTCCACTTAGTTTATGTCCTTGCATATGAAATGGGCTATGAACTGGGTCACCTCCTCACAAATATGACCTGTGCTGGCTTTTTTGATAGCAGTTTTATTGTCCTTTTTTTCCCTTTAATGTTGAGTGTCACGAGTTCTCTGATGTTTTTAAGCCAAGCAACTCAGGAGTTTCAAACTATTTCTCAGAATGCAAATCTATTTGTTCAGCCTTATGTTACAGATTTAACTTGTCTGTAATGGACAGTTCCACCTCTAGTCCTCCCTTTTAAAACAATAATAATTAGATTCCCTGTATGGCCAGAAGTTTTTTTTGTCCAAAAGCACTGGAGGTTTGGTATACCAAAGATCCTATTCAGTATTCTGTCAGTACAGTCTACTCACTTCAGAACTATTTTTAAATTCAGATCTCAAAACTGTCACCTTGCAAGTGATTTATGGTATATATTGCCAATACTTTTTGCCCTTTTCTTCTACTGGATCTTCTTCACTCTGTAAAAAATACAGTAATACCCACCAGATGTGAGAGATCATGAAGAAAAGCAGTACTGAGTGCCTGTCAATAGGTAGAGAAGGTTATTTCAAAAGATGTGTTCCAGCAATAGCTGTAGCAAATATTCCAATACCAAATGACATTTGGTCCTGTCAAGAACTGTAAGCTTTGCTCAACACAAGATGTATTGAGCTCTTTCCTGTTCCTAATCAATAAAAATTTGCTGTTTGACCAGTAATGATGTGTTACAATACTAATTAGAATGTGCTCCTACCTTTTTTTTATATGTATATATCTATTTAAGCTAATAGTGAATATGGATCTAGGTTAAAAATTAGTCTGGCAAATTGCAAATATTTGTGTCCTACTTAAGGTTATTTTCTGACTTTTCATTCTATTGATTGTTTTGTGTTTAGTTTATTTCTCAATATGTTTTATTTTGCTGTATAGAGAGAACTAAAAGGAGAGAAGGGTGAACTGCTTTCTATTTTTATTACAATTTCTATATTTTTCTTAATTTGAGCTATTAAGGAATTTATTGGATAAGAACGATTGAATGGGATGATAAAAAGACTTTCGTAGACTTTTTCTATTGTCAGATTCCACAAAGGAAGAAGTGTTTGTTGTTTTGAAGTGTGTCTAACTGATAAATAGCCTGAATAACTATCTCTGGAAACAAACCTTCTTTTGTGAATACAGATGAAGGAATGCAGATGTATGAGAAGAAGAAGTATTGTGTTTAAAAGTAGGTCTTAAAGAATGAAGTGTACTTTTATTTATATATTTACGTTTAGCAAAGCTTGTGCTTTTATCTTTTTGACACCTATGCATAAATGCATCTTCACATTACTGAGATAATAAGGGAATAAAATAAGCATATTTACAAAGCAGTAAGGAGGTTTTTTTGTTGGAAACTCTTGAGGCATTTGTAGGAAAGCTGAAAGAAAAAAACTCTTATTTGCAAATATGTTCTTATGTGGTTTGAAGAGATTTGAAGTTGAGTTGAAACCAGTATTTGCTAGAAGTTGTGTTGAGGTTGTTATCTGTCATCCTTATTGTAAAATTTATTCTTAGTGGTGCCTCCCTGTAGCAAGATGTCACAGAGCCTCAGAATGAGGCACTGGAAGGGGAGAAAGTCCACTATGAGTTACAGATTTGGGATCTTGCCTGCCACTGTTTCCTCTGAGGACTTACTGTAAGTGGTAAGTGGTCAAATCATGATGGAGTACAGGTTGTTTTGCTGAGGCTATTGAGTTTGAGTAGCTCTTGCTTGCTGGCAGGGGAAAACTTAGTTGGCAATAGAGCTATCATCATTAGCGCTGAAAAGCACTCTTGAAATGTCCACCATGTGGAGGCCTTCAAGCCTGCATGCTGAGCTATGACTGCCATTAGATAACCATTACAGTAGTTGTCATTAGTTATGATAATCATTAGAAGGATGTCTGATCACCCTGACAGCTGCTGAAAAAGGCAGAGCGTGACCATTATGGAAGTTCTTCCAGAGATGATTCATAATATCATTACTGTTGATTGTGTTGATTTCCAAAGCTGCTAATTTACTGTCCTTTCCTTTTCTTGTCCGAGGCAGAATCAATGTTAAATGTGAGCGGACTTAGCATTTGAAAATCTGTAGCTATCTCTCTAAGGGAAAATCTAGATTGCCTAAACTCTTCAGTTTTCTGACTGGATCCCCAGTATCCAGGAGCATCAAATACTGAACTTTTGTCAGCTATGGAGAATATCAGTGCATAGCAATTAATGCTATTAGAATTGAGTATATGGAAAAGGAGCTGTGCTGGGGAAGGGGTAGGTAGGTTAAAGACTCCATCCTTCTGGTGAAGCACTTTCTCTGAGCCTGTCTGAATTTCAGCCAAGGAAGGTATTACAAAATTTAACTGCTGTCTGATGCTTCCTCAGGAAATTTGGCAACAAAATGTTCCATCAGTGCTGAGCAAATCACAAACACAAATATATGAGTAAACTACAATCAAATGATATTCTTTAATAAGAAAATAAAAAAGCTGGTATTCTCTTGTAACTGATCTAATACAGTGAAGTCCATTGTATCTTCTACCTTGGGTTGTGCCCCACAGAGAGGGTCCTTAGTGAAGTACAAAGACTGCTCTGAAAGTATTGCCTCTGATTTTATTCTGTTGGCCTACAACATCAGAAGCAGTTGGTGGTGGTACAGCAGTAGAGGTCAAACTTTTCCACCAGCATTCCATTACATTTAGTTACTGTGCACAGAAGAGAGCAGAGGGACAGTCTGACAAAATGGTGTCTAACATGGAAGTGCATATGAAGCAAAGATGTGTCACTGAATTCCTTCATTTTGAAAAAATTGCATACATTAACATTTGTTGTTGTTTGCTGAACATTTATGGAAAAGCAAGGGAACCAAGCAAGGGATAGGAGCACAATGAAGCAGTAGGTGGTGCATTTCAGCAGTTGTGACAGTGACAGTTGTGACAGGCTACGTTTTGGACAGCCATGCAGATTTTGAAGAGTAGGGGATGTAGGCTCTTGTTCACTGCTAATGAAAATGCATAGCTAATGATGGTGACTATGTTGAAAAGTAGTGTTTATTAGTTGAGAATTTACCAAAGTGTTATTGTGCTCATTGTATTTGTTGTCTCTTATTTGTTCCCATTCAAATGATGTTACTTTTGGACTGACCTACATATAATGGATTTTCTAATATTCTCGACCTTATTCTGCTCCTCTTGTCCTTTTTCAATTTATTTTGTGTCTATTTCATTCTTGGTTTTAAAATCTCTTCCTCTTCCTCCCCATTGCTGTTGTAAAATGCACCAAGGAAAAAGTAGATTATTCTATGTCATGTATTCTAACACTCTGCATAACTACTGCATAAAATAAATGTGAGATCTTTGGGAAAGTGACAAAAATTGAGCTGTTGCTACCAGCTCCTCCTTAACCTGCTGAGGAGATTCTTCTGTTCAATTCCTAATTTTGCACATTTTATCTATATATTTGTTTTGTTTTGTTTTTTTTTATTAATGTCATGGCAGGCAGAAAAGGTGCACCTAAAAAGTCAGAGCTCCATAGATTAGATGTTTCTTGAATTGCAGATAACTTTTTGCCGTACTTTGTACAATTGTAAAAGTTCTTAAAAATGTATCTTGCATACAAAAGCTATAGCACGTGTTGTGACAATAATTATCCTGTTTTCCTCCAAGACAGTTAAGCAAAAACTGATGGATTTTAACATAAAAATGAGTTGGCAGCATGATTATTTTTTAAATTGCCTAAATATCAAGACTTCTTATTATCGGTGATTGCATAATTAATAGCAGAAATTTGCTTTGATCAGAAAAAAAAATAAAAATCAAAACACTAGCACGTAGCACTGAGTGCATTAGCTTGCTAGTGAAACTTCATTCAACTTCCTAGAGAGCAATGTGTTATTATTTCTGATTAGAAACACAAATAGCTTTTCTGATTTTTTGATCTTTTTTTTATTTCATGCATGTGTCTTTCAAGTGCATAGAAGAGTAGTCATTCAGTACTGTAACTTTCTGAATTTGACTATATTCTTTTCTATGAATTATAATTTACTCCAGTGTTTACCTTACAGTATTAAAAAAATATATATCTCTAAATATGTGGCAGGAAGAAAAAACGTTAACAAAACAGGGCACCCAAAACTTGCCTGTCATAATTACTATATCTTAGTTTTGTTGTGAAATCCTTTAGAGTTATTTATATCATTACATATTTTGATATTTTTTTTCTTCCAGAATCTCTGCTGTCCTCAAGGTATCAATTGAACCGGACTCTCTAAATGAAAAGGAGAAAGCCAGACATTATTTCTATTTGATTTTCTCTTGAAGTATGTGGTTTGGGTTTTGACTTACAAATCATCTATATGTGGTCTAAAAGCAGGATATTAATTTCTTCATAACCTTTTCAGGTTTCTCAGCAGTACAGCACAAGCAAGATTTGGTCAATTTATTGTTAAAATTCTCTGTGCGAGGAATATGATTTACACCTTGCAAGGGGAGAAGGAAACTACATGTCCCAGTGGTTTCATCTGCGACTGTGAACTCTGTGTTTTAACAACTCAGACCTTCAGACCAAGATCCTTACAAATCCTGTCTGCATGTCAAGAACATAATTTGAAACTACTGGATTGCCAGAGAGAAGAAATCAGGTGAGAAGCCAGTTTTACAGAAGAGCATCCAGCCATCCTCACACTTGAAAGGTGCCAGCTGGCCATTTTTGCTACAGAGGTGTTACAGACAAATGCATCTCTATAGACCTAGACAACATTCATGTTATTCCTGATAGGAAAAGATTCTCACAGACGGGTGTGTGATCACATTCTTAATGCTTCTGTGTTGCTGAGGTGAGGTGCAAAGGTACAAAGATAACTGTGAATCTAACTTACCTCAAATGTTATACTTGTAGTTTAAAAATCTTGTACCTTGTTGCTACTTGCATCTCCCTCAGTTTACAACAAAGAGAACTAAATTTTGCAAGAAAATCATGTCTAACCTCCTCAAATGGTTTAACAGCAGAACTGGAAACTGTTTTTATTGCACAGACATGTTGATGCCTGTATCAGTAAAACTGTTATATATTTCACTTAAATTGATAATTAATTAATATTTATAACCGAATGTTTCTTAACAAGGAGGTTTTAGTCGAAGCCTATCTCAAGTATCTTGTATTTAATCAAGCAAAATCCTTACTTTATTAAATAACATTTGTTCCTACTTTTTTCATTTCAGTAGGAAAAAAAATTATCCCCTAGTCTTTTTCTTGGTTCTTGCTCTCACTGTTCCTTACTCTTGCTTTTTTTTTTTTTTGCAGGCTCTCTTGTACTGCTTGCTTCTGTCTCCATCCGACCATCTGTTCCTTTGCACTCTGACTCCTGCCTCAGTTCTTCTTCTCTGGGCACATTATCACTGTGAGTACTCATCAGATTATCTCCTACTCTTGCATGCAGCTGAAGTCTAGAAATTAAAAATGGAAAATGCAAGGTTGAGAAAGGTTGCTTTTTTTTATGCTTTGCTGTTCTGACTTGAGAGAGCCAAATATTAATTGGTTGCCCTATAATGTGCAGTATTCATAATATAACTAGCAAATAAAGTTGACATTGAAGGAAGTATTTGACAGTGGTTTATGTGTGTTTCTCATCTTTTCTGTGCTCCTCTTGTGATAAAAAGTTAGTTATTGCCAAATTAGAGTTCTTATCCTCCTGTTTCCTTCCCAATCTGCAAAATGAAATACACAAACTTGCAAGAGGACACATTACGAAGAAACAGAAGGATGTTGGTTTTCTGGCAAATTGTACTTGCTCTGAGAAGAAGTTTTCTAGTTTTAAAATTATTTCCTTGATCTGTCTCAGGTACGTAAATGCTGCCTGTAATGTATGATGCTGGGATTAGTCAGCAGGTGGTTCACTTTAGTTAGTCATAAATTCTTTTAAAAGACTTTTAAGTGTCTATATCAGCAAAAAACCTATGTGGAAAGTTAGCTGTTGTGGAGGTTTTATGGAAATTTTTCATAGAATGTTTTTCTCAAAAAAAAAAAAAAAAAAATTACATGAAATTTTCTTTCATCTATGATAAATGATATTTGACTGAATGCCTCCATGAAGAAGACTCTCCTGAAGCCAGTGTGTACGGGAATTATATTGCTGCTTCCTATACCATTTTTAGGCCATCTCTAGTTTTGTCAGACTTGTGTTCTTGCCTGTCCTACATATCTTCCAAAAATTCTGCTAGAAGTATATTCATCCTCTACTTTTTTTTCTTACTCCCCTGACAAGCCTTTCCTAAACTTCCTATTATTTCCGTTGGCCCTACTTTGATCATGTTAATTCTCTTTTTTCCTCCCTTGATCCTAAGGAAAAATCTAAGTTTTCAATCATTTGAATAATCATGAAGAAAGAATTAATGTATTACTGTGATTGCAAATATCTAGATAAAGCCAGATTTATAAGTGGGCACTGGAAAGCGGAAGAGGTTTAAGAAACCATGCCACTTGCTTAAAAAGAAAAAGTACTTCAAAAAATTATGAAAACACCACTACATCTAAGCATTAACTTGTGGGACAGTTACAAGAAAAAGTACATTTCCACATTTTTTTTCTATTTCTTCCTGGTTAATTCATTTCACATTACAACGTATTTTTATTTTATGTAAGTAGTGTCAAAGATGTGGGAAATACTCCTCAATTTAGTACCTTCTAAGAAATTGATATGGTTGTGTCTGTGCATTTAAATTTTCTTAAAGGGGATGGTAACAATGTTTATAATTCTGAAGTTTGAAAACCATTCCTGAACAAACACTTAAAAATGTCTTATTATCATGTATCTAATTGCGCTATTTCATTTCTTGGATGAAATGTCAAGGTTCCTTTATACACACTACTTCACTCATATACTGCTGTAAATCTTTGTGTTTATTTGATGATCCAGCCACTGAATGAAGAAAATAAACTTGGATTCTATTTTAGTTCACTTCTTAAAAAAGATTAATATATATATAACATTATCACACCAATTGCAAAGGGATAAATCTGGTTTATAGATTTCAAAAGGTTAATGTGGCCATTAATCTCTCTGGAACGCATGCTGCACAATATCTGTTTTAATGTGTATCCATTGCAGAACCAAAACTTTGCGAATTTAATGAAATCCAAAGAATGTTTTTTCTCTCATCCTCTCCAAAACCCTTATCTCCCTGGAATTTCAATGTAATTTCTGTTTGCTTATAATCCCCATAGTTTGTTCAATTCACTACTTGTCAGGTACAGTGTAGGTATCCAGATGATAGGACAAATAGATGTGCATATTTCTTTTATCAGTCATAGTGTATTTCAGTGAAATTACTTCAGTTAAAGTAGATTCTAATCTGTAGAATGGACTGCTGATATTCCTTTAGGCATGGAGACAAGACATAGTTTACTCCATTAGCAATAGTGTATTGATGGAAAAAAGACTTTGCTCTATTGAACTTGAGCAGGTGTAAGGTCTCAGAGACCAGAAAATCTCAAAGAATGCTCTTTATGGCATATGACCCTGTATGCAGACAGCTCTTCTGCTGAGATATGAAAAAGATTGAAGGTCATTTGAGATTATCTTTCACCAATATAGGAAAGCTGATGTAGTAGGTAGTGAGACCTGGAGTTGCTGTGCAGTAGTGTAAGGTTTGCTACTGGTAAGATGGTCGTTTGCTGTATGTGCATTTTGGATTTTGGCATATTTTAGATATTCTCATGAGAAATCTCTCAAGACTGCTTAAGATTAAGTAAGTGGCAATGTCAGAGATGCAAACAAATTCCCTATAGGGCATCAAAGAACTTCAGTGACTTTAGATGGGAGGGCACTCTCCAAATAGGCGGATGGTTGTGCAGGTTCTTGCAGGGTGTGTCTGCATTCACTGTGCTACTGCACCGTGCCTCATGGATGTGGCAGTTTAGGGCAGAGCACAGCTTAATTGTGGCTGCATGCAGAAGCCTCCAGTTTATTGATTTGGCTGTGTGGACTTTACCAACGTATCTGCTTTGCTGTTTGTGTACAGCTGTAATCCTGTGAGTCTCAGCTGGATCATTGTCAAGCCAGCACAGATGCTTTCTTATCTTACTTCCCAGCAGTAGCATTGTGCTTAAATCATCTATTCTGAAGGCAGGTCTTTCAACATTGACAGAGAAAATCCTTATCTAGTCTTGGTTAGCTAACCACTAGGAATGGCAAGACAGGTGTTCATGTTGCTTGTTTTACAGTCCTTTCCTTCCCTTAAGTATTTTGTTTTTATCAAAGCGTACATAATACTTTGTTTTACCTTGTGACTGGCTATATGCTTTTAGAAAGAAAGATCAGAAAAGCTTAAATCTGGTCAAATATGTTTTTGTCTAGTTCAGGCTTGGTAAAAAATTAGGAGGACTGCAAAATTTGCTAGAACACTTAGGCTTGGAAGGACCCAGTAGCACAATTAGGTCTATTGCTGACAGATGGGAGCAGACAAATAAATATTGTTCAAATTCTGCTACTAGGAAGTTCAGCTGGCAAAGTAAACTGAAGAACTGCAGACAAGGTTAAATACAGTGTCTGCCACTCCATTTTGGAAGGCACATCAGTACTTGCTCAGGGCTGTTGAACTTGGTTGTCTGTTTACACAAACAACAACATCAACAGGCTCATGCAGGCTCATTTTGTTATAGTTGTAACTGGAAAGGTTCAGATATTCAAAGTTATCTTCTTACCAAGAACCATGTGTACTACATTGAACAAAAGAGTCAAAACTTCAGGCTCCTTTCCAAATTAAGCTTGTGTGTTGTTTTTTTTTTCCTGTCCAAGTTAAAAATTACTGGGCTTGCTCCTGTGCTTTTCTGCATTTTATTTCCTTTCCAAGCATGGTAGGCGTAATATGTCTGCTTATCTGCAAACACAAAAGGGAGGGCATGCTGTCAGCATTTTCAGCCTTATTTATCCACAAGGATGTCACAGGGATTAGAGAACTAAGTAAATGTATGCTGTTATGTGTAAATGTTTTGCAGCCTATAAGGAAACACTCATTTTTCTTTAACTCCTTCTTGCCCATTCCATAATGGACTCAGCTATGATTAATTCAGCTACCTATTCACTGTCCTCTGTATTTCATTCAAAGTCTTAGAGTTTCCATGCAAAGACTAGAGTTGTTTAAGGTTCATCTTGGAAAATTAAAGAAGCAGCAGAAAACATATTTACCATCTACCTTGTTTTATTCTCTGAAGATTTTTTCATCCAGTGTTGCTTTTTTTTCTCTTTCAAATAAAAAAAGTGCTTAGACCCAGAATGGATCTTTAGTATCATTAAGCAGTGAAATGGGCCAGACAGTTGGACTTGGCTTCTACAACTCACAAGCAGCCACACACTGCAACACACTGCAGAATTGCCTATGAAATTTATAAGCATTAGGAAAGCTGAAAAAAAATCCTCTTGTTCAATCTTAGTTATTAGCCTTCTTTACTTTGAATTGCTCTCTATAACTACCTGAAGGGAGGTTGCAGTGAGCTGGGGGTCAGCCTCTTCTCTCGTGTAACTAGTGATAAAATTAGAGGGAATGGCTTCAAGCTGTGCCAGGGAAGATTTAGGCTGGATGTTAGGAAATACTACTTCTCTGAAAGAGTGGTCAGGCACTGGAATGGGCTGCCCAGGGAGGTGGTGGAGTCACCAACCCTGGAGGTGTTCAAGGAACATTTGGATTTTGTGTTGAGGGACATGGTTTAGTGAGAACTATTGGTAATAGGTGGATGGTTGGACTGGATGATCTTGTAGGTCTTTTCCAACCACCTTGGTAATTCTGTGATAATTTTTTTGCAAATAAAAATCTTTGATGAAGAAGAATGAAGGGACAAACTTGAAGATGCTTTGCCTGACAGTACAGCAAACAAACTATATCTTTAGTAAAGAAACATCTAGCTAAATGTACTGTTAACCATATGGCAAAGATCCTTGAGAGATGTGCTGTGCTGCACTGAAAGTAAAATGGTCAGGGTCTAACTGAATAAGCTGCTGTAGGAGGAAGGGTGGACATTTCAGATCAATTTCTTGGGCAAAAGACCTAATGCTTTTCTATTTTTTGTGAATCATTAAGAGAAATATATGCTCCTTTTTAAGACAACTGATCCTAGTACTGCTTTTTTTTTTTTTTTTTTTTTTTTAAACTATACTGTGTATATTCAGACAAATTCTAAAACTTGATACACATTTGACAGTACAGTAGTAGAGAATGCTTAGTTTATTATCATAATTTAAATTAAACAAAAGTTCTCGGTACATGAAAAGTATTTCAAACCCCGTTTGAAATAGTGCTTTTAGATTGTTTCTGGAGACGTTATTTGGATGAAAGCTCCTGTCACAGTTGATACAATGACTGACAAGGCCAAATTGGCATGCATTAAGGGAAATGACAGGAGAAAAGCTTAATCATGCCAGTACCAATAGATTCAAGTTATTTTAGTGACCACACTGCCATCCTGTGCATGTCAGTAAGGCTTTGCTTTCATCTCTTTGTAGAAAAGGCTATGAGGCAAAAAGGCAACTGGCACTGATTGCATGCCTAAGAGAGGCCAAATAAAAAAGTAAAGCTTTCTTGGCACTGACAGAATAATTGGTCATGCTAACATACTCTACCACACCCCACAAAGCAAACAGGAATACAGTGGAAAAATGGAAGAATGTTTTTGGGTTTGGGTTTTTTTTTTTTGAGAAATCTTGAAAGTATATGCTTTAACACCATTTATCCCTACCCTTGATCCATTTTGAATGAGAAAAAAAATGAACTGCAGAATAGTGTTAGATGAACAAAAACCACCTGAGTAACCATCAAATTAATGTAACTTTAATTATGCTAACTAAAGAAATTAAACTCCTTTTTTGTAGTCTGAAGTTCTTCCAATGAATATCCACCTTGGAGAATTTGGTTTTCTTCATAGCCACAGCTTTTGCTGGATGCTGCAGAACCTCACCACTGAGAATGTTGGAGCAACACAACTGGCAAGCTTTCAGATTCATGGGGCAAAATTTGAAATACAAATGTTAAAAGTCTGGCTTGCAGATAAAAGTCTTGTGTGTTTCTCTCCATAATATAATTTAGCAAAATCCTGATGTGCAGAATAATTGTGCTAGCAGCAGTACCCTGGGAAGCTGAAGACTTCCAGTCATATTGCAGCACAGCTCAGGAAGCAGATATAATTCCATTGATTTAACTGTCCACTCTTTGAATGTCAGTGGTTGTGTTCTAGGGCTGTTATCTACTTGAATGCTGCTTGCCTGTTTTTTTTTAATGTTGCTTCAGACTGTTACTAAAAAGAAAAAATTCACCTACATGAGGTCTCCACTTTCTACCAACCCTTTGTTAAACTCATGAGGAGTGAAAATACTAACACTTGAAAGAGAAAAGGATTCTGTTGTCACACAGGAATTTATCTGAAGTTTCTAGGCTTGGTTTCAGTCCTCCAGATGGAATCAGCATAGATGTGCTAGTGAGAGACAGAATTATAAACAGGATTTACTTCTGTTTTGGTTTTTATGCCTCATTATTTCAAAAGAGGGATGATTAGTTCAGGTGGACCCTTCTAGGAGGAGAACAGCTGCTGAGCATAAAGGAAGTTCTGCAGCTGTAGCTGGTGGCAAGCACGTGAGAAAGTAGTCATGGCCAGGAGCTGGTGAGGCTAGGAGACTGCTAGAAGCATGGTACAGATGTCCATTGGGATTTCTCACTTAGGTGATTATCAGAGACTAGATGTGGCTTTTATGTTGAATAGTCTGATACCTCATAGGCCTCATTTGCAAGAAGGTGGGGGTGAAAGGATATTTAGTTTTATATGCATATAAAATAATAAATATTATTAGTATGCTGTGTCTCTGAAAGAAAGCAAACCTACAAAAAACAGCAACAACAAAAGTAAAAATAAAAATCAAAACTCATGAACCATTGCTTCTTACCAAGGGAATACTTAGATCTGCTCAAAGTTCAGAGGTTCTTCTGCAAGCAGAAACATAAAAGTCTGGGAAGCTTGGCAAGCCAGGTATTATGTTTTCACAGACTTACTAGTATGGCTTTTTCTTCTATTTATGAATCTTCTTCTATGTAACAGCATTTCAGCTGACATGCTGTGAAGATGCTTTCATTAATGGTGTGATATTCCAGTAGCTACGGATAAATCCTCCTCAGTGAGAAATGCAAGAGTTAAGATTCTGGCCTGCAGATAAGAATATTATGTCTCACACTGTAATTCTCAGTTTGTAATATCCTAATGTACAACATAGCTGTGATGGTGGGTAATTATAGAAGTTACATTTATTTTAAGATGTGAGTCAGGATATTACCCCATGGCACTGTAATCGCACAGGCCATAAAAGGACATTTTCTAAATCACAGGAGGAATGATGATGTGCTCTGTTTCCTGTTCTTTTCAGTCCATTCTAATATTTCCTATTAGATTTGATTGTCTTTTCAGACATTTCTTCACTTCCAAACCTGATTAAAATGTGATTCCCAATTTTGTTAATTCTAAAGTCAAAAGCACTTAATAAATTCAAAGGTAGTCTCTCTTTTTTTGTTGTTACATTGCCACTGCTTCAGTTCCAAACTCTCGTTCTTCCACATCTTCACTTTCCCTTTCTATTTAATTAATTAATTCTGTCTTATTAGCTATTTTTGAATGCTGTCACAACTTAGTTTGTCATCATGTTGCTTTCACTTTAGACTTTACTTATGTTCATACTTTGATCTCATGTCATTCCTTAATTTGACTCCCTCTTAGGGCATGGCTGTATGTCAATGATTACAGCTCAGTTCAGCCTAATTCCATGACTAATGGGGTTGGAGGGTCTCTCACCCTGGGAAAGAGGGAGGGGGAAAAGATAGGGAGGTGGACCCAGAGGAGGAAAACAGCAGCAACAAACTAAGGGAGAAAACCAATTTAATAAATATGATAGCAGAATGTGAGATAACACAATATAATATAGTACGATTGGAATTGAAACTAATCAATCTAATAAATGAAAGAGAGAGCATCCAAACTGAAAGTCTTACTCTAATGCTGTAGGTGAAATGGCTAGGGAGTGCACACTGCAGAGGTGAGTAGAAAAAAAAAAAGGGCAGTCTCATGAGTCCCAGTCAGTTTTATCTTTCCCTCTGAACAGAAAACAGAAATGAAACAGTGAAGTCTTCTGGGAGCTGTAGTTCATTCATCTCTTCTGTGACAGGTATCCAGAACTATTGGACAATCCACAGAGCTACAGCATTAACTCTCTAACTCCCAGTGCACTATATGGTGTTAAGATGTAGAATACTGATAACAAAAAGCATAAAACCACATCTCTGCATCATCGTTTCTCAATTTAAAACTGAAGATCTTTTCTGCTTGATGGTTGCTATGACAGCTTTCCTCTTCATCATTCATTTTTTGTTCCTACTCTAACTAATGGTCCCCATTTTCCATTCTCAGACCAGTTCTACTGTGGCTGTAGCACATTTCCTTGCTGCTCATTCTTGATAACATTAAGCTCCCCAGTGAATTTCTTAAGTCTCTTTAGTACCATGGAAGTGTCAAACGTATTTATGGATCACAGTGCTGCCCTTCAGAGTCCAGAACTTTTATTATAAGCGTATTTGCCAGCTACTATGAGAAAAGCTATGTTTTATTAAAAAGCTATGTATTATTAAAAACTTACTTTCTCTAAGATAATAGCAGCAAGAATAAACTACAAATTCCCTTCAAGTTATGTTCTTTAATAGTGCAAGCTCAGGCTTTATTAAGGCAGAACCAGCTATTGGGAATGATAATCCCTAAATATCCATATATTAAAAGTGGTGTACAGGATTCAGTTACTGTTATTAGCCTGAACTGAACATAAGGCTTTAACAGGCATGTCCAGCCCACATACAGCCCAGTACAGCTGGCAGTGCAGACCACCAACAGTGTGCTATTAATTCTGTGTCGACAGAAAGCAGGGTATGAGGAGGGCAGTGTGTGCAGTGCTGACTTGAGTAATGGCTCATAACTATGCATTTTGATACACTGACTACACAAAGGGTTCTGAACAGCAGAGAACACATAGCTGTGCTTTCCATTTTGATAAAAGAATTTGAAAATAGAATCACAGAATTATGTCAGTTGGAATGGACTTTTAAAGGTCATCTAGTCAACCCCCCCTGCACTGAACAGAGGCATCTGCAACTCGATCAGATTGTACAGAGTCCCCTCCAGCCTGACCATGAATGTCTCCAGGGATGGGGCATGCATCACCTCTCTGGGCAACCTGTGCCTTTGCCTCACCACTCTCACTGTAAAAGATTCAACCTAAATCTCTCCTTTTGAAGTCTGAGACCATTTTTCCTTGTCCTATCACCACAGACTGCTGGAGTCTGTCCCCTTCCTTCTTACAGCTCCTTTTCAGATACTGAAAAACTACTATCAGGTCATCTCGAAGTCTTCTCTTCTCCAGGCTGCACATATAGTTTTGTTGAACCTTTGGAGGTTCTCCTGAGCCTGCTGCTCAGCCTGTCTAGATTTCTCTGACTGGCATCCCATCCACTGAGATTGTCAACTGAACCACACAGCTTGGGGTTTCAAGACTGCCAAAAAACCAATAATTTACATTTGTGAGACCATTTTCAGTTGATATAAATACATGACCTGCAAATTTTCAAAATGAAACATATAGAGTTGCAATCAGGTGTTCAACGCAAAAATCTGATTGTATCTCTTTACCAGACTTTCATAATACCTATTTTAGCAGAGAAAGATATCCCTGGCATCACAATCACTCCTTATTCATGTAATGTATACAATTAATGCTTGGCAGTACTAGACTATTAAAATCTAGGTTAAATTTCATTTTAGAATGAGAATATTCAGCAGAACTTGGGAGTTATATATTATGTGTCCCAACAAATTTCAAGTCTAAAGGAATTTGTCTGATTTAGATTCTGCCACTTTTACTGATACGTACTAAAATCCCCTTTTTCCAGAGTCAGTGTTCGTGCTAACAATGACTAAAGTGAAGTTCATGTTTCACTCATGGGTTCTTTGCTTTCATTAACCATAATGGGATGCGAATCAGATCTGTTGAACAAAGATAATGAGTAAATCAATTACTTGTATAAAAAGTATTTTGACAGGGACAAGTAGAGCCTATATTTTAATTTTATGCTGATTTTTTTGTTTATAAAACCACAGTAAAACTGACTTCTGTGGATTCCCAAAAATGCAAAGCAGATACAGTTAAGAGTTAAAGTGGTAGCGAAATCTACCTAACACACATCATGTTCTATGAATTAGCTAATAATATAACCTAGTAGGTGGTAAATGATCTAATAAAATATGTAATATAGTTCTGTGTTGGAGTCCAAAACATGTGTTAAAAAAACATTTACTGTTACGTTTGTAGTAATTTCTTTAAGCTGCCTGGTGGGTGTGCTGTGCTATTAGAGAAATTTCAAAAGAAAGAGTCTAAGAACTGAGGACATTGTTACAAAGTGAGTTTACTGGGACAAGATCATGTTAGCCAAAAAGTACGATAAGAACTACATAATGTAGATTTGGGAAACTTTTATGTTGATTCCACAGAAATGTAAAACAAATGATAATGAAAGCAATATACATATAAAAAAATTTGTAGTTGAAATGGTCTTGCTGGCTTTTTTCTATACCACTGGTATATAATGGAATTTTCCAATTCCATTATATATTCCAATTCCATTTTCCAAAGCTCCAAGTGTTGGATTCAGTTCTGGTTAATGGCAGCACCACTCAACTTCATTTGACACAGCTAATCCGATAGCCATGGAAGTAGGATCCTAGTATTGAGTTATATCATCTACCTAAAATATATGTGTATGTTAGTACATTGTCTGTAAATATGATCCATTCCTTTGAATCAAATTTCACTTAAGTTATTTAACTGAACTTACTTTGCCAGTGCTTGGAGACCTGTGCTCAGGAACAGATGTAGAACAGTATTTAAGTCCAGCCTCAATCAAAACAATTTTTAAGCATGTAATAACCTTTGAACCAACCATAGGGACCAACCTTTCTGGTCCCTATGTCATAGAATCGTTGAATGGCTTGGGTTGGAAGGAGCCTTAAAGACCATCTAGTTCCAAAGTCCTGCCTTGGGCAGAGATGCCTTAGACCAGATTGCTCAAAGCTGCATTCAACTAAGTTTCTGGAATAAAACTGTAAAATGTAGAATGACATGTTGAAAACAAGTCAGCAACGGAGATGGGGAACGGCTAAATCTCATCCACCTCTTTCATTTTCTTTCAGTTGTACCTAGCATATTAAATGCAGTTCTAGGCAACTGGCTTTTTTTTTTTTTTTCAGCTTGGAGAAAAGTAGACCAGGAGAATGTCTAATTGTTTTGTTCCACTAAAAGATCTTGGAAAGAATTGGGACCAGGATTTCAGAAGGGTACATGAAATAGATGAGATTATAGTCACAAGACACAGCCAAAAGAAAATTTCTACTTGATATAAAAAAAATGTTTTTCACAATGAGTGTGGTGAAATACTGGTGAAGGCTATCAAGAAAGTCAACGGAATCTTTATTTTTGAAGTTATTCAGAATTTCAGAGAACAGAGCTCTCTCTTCAGCATGAAAATGAATTTTTAACAAAACAGATAATATTTATTGTGAAATTAGACCATTGCAATATTTTCTGCATTTTTAGCATTTACGAGATATTTAAAATTGTATATACTTGCTACCTTGAAGTTAGATACAGTACTGTAGATTTTTGTGTTTCATCTGTTTATTTTCTTGCAATACTTTGGTAATTTAGGGAAGGCCTTAGGCTTCTTGAGTCCCAAGCTATGGCTAAGATGATGTAAGGGAAGATACAATTCAAGATCGTAAAATGCCAGAACTTGTGCAGACTCTGAAATGCAGATTTCCTTAATTTACATGCCACTTTAATTCTCTATTTATTTTATGTACTGTTGAAGAATAAGTATTGATTACTGATTACATTTTTCCTTTGAAATGCAAGTCATAAATATGCAAAGCACCATTCCAGTAGAGTGTTTTCTCAGAAACTAGACTGTTTGAGAGAAATGGAATATTGGATATACTTATAGCTGAAGAAAAGTCTCTGATATTTCATTTTAAAATATTCGTAGTGCAGGGCTACCTAAGAATACCCTACTGAGAAAAGAGGACAAACATAATGGTATTGAAATCCTAATTAGAATTGTGAATGCTACCACAAAAAGAACTTGTTTCTATTCCTTTCACAAGTAAAGACTTCTGATCTGTAGAATAATATTTCCCTTAGAAGAACACAGTAAAACCATTTTTATTTGACTAATATTCCCTATCTGTACAATAAATCTTGGTGTTTCTTTATGGATAAGATGACAAGAGGGTTTTAAGATGTGTTGTAAAAGTTGTGTATCTTCACATAACCTTCTTGTAATAATTTCTTAATACACTTCTATATGAATAATTACAAGATTTATGAAAAATATATTCAGATAATTTGATAATACAACTTATTAGTGTAAAAATATTATCATAGAATCATTAAGGCTGGGAAAGACCTCCAAGATCATTTAGTCCAGTGGTTCACCTACCACCACTATTTCTCCACTAAATCATATCTCTTAATACAACATCTAAACATTTCTTAAGCACCTCTAGGAATGGTGATTTGAGTATCTCCCTGGGTAGCTGTTCCAGTGCCTGATTACTTTCTTGGAGAAGAAATTTTTCCTACTATCAAACCTGAACCACCTGTTGTACAACTTGAGGCCATTCCTTCTCATCCTATTGCTAGTTACCCAGGAGAAGAGGCTGACCCCCATCTCACCATGACCTCCTTTCAGGGAGTTCTATCTAGAGTGAATAAGGTCGCCCATTTGTTCCACGCATGCCATGTGATTTCACTCAAAATGATCTGTTCCATAACCTTCCCTGGCACTGAGGCTGACAGGCCTGTAGAGGGGAGTCATGCTGGCAATCCTCCAGGTTCCTCTGGAACCACTCCAGTTGACCAGGAATGCTGATAGATAGAAGGCAGCTTGATAATTACCTCCATGAATTCCCTCAGCACCCTCAGGTGGATCCCATCTGGCTCTATGGACTTGTGATAGTCCAGGTGGAGTAGGAGTTCTCTAACTGTCTCCACCTGAATCATGGAGGATTTTATTCTACTCCCCATCCCAGACTTCTAGGTCAAGGGATAGTGTACCCCAAGGATAATTGGTCTGACTTTTAAAGACTGGCGTAAAGAAGGCATTGAGAACCTCAGCCTCTTCCTTATCCTCAGTGGTCATATTCCCTACTGCATCCAGGAAAGCATGGAGTTTCTTCTTAGCCCTCCTCTTACTGTTAATATGTTTATTAAAAATAAATAAATAAATAAATCTTACTACGGTGGCCAGATTGAGTTTAAGCCTGGCTTTTGCCTTTCTAGTTTTCTCAATGCGTATCCTAGCAAATTCTTTGTTTTCACCCCAAGTTGCCTGTTTCTTCTTTCCTAGGAGGTAAATTGTCTTTTTCTCCTGAAGTCTCAAAAAAGTTCCCTGTTGATCTACTCTGATCTTCTTCCACACTGGCTCTTGCAGCACGCAAAGGCAGCCTGCTCCTGTGCCTTTAAGACTTCATTCTTGAACAGCGTCCAGCTTTCCTGGACCCTTTTACCCCTCAGGACAGACTCCCAAGGGAACCTCTGTACCAATGTCCTGAAGAATTCATAGTCCACCCACCAGAATTCCAAGGTAGCAGGTTTTCTGTGCCCCCTCCTGACTTTTCCAAGAATCAAGAACTCTGCCATTTCATGTTTCTGCCCAAGAGAGCTCCCAGTCTCCACAAATCCCACCAGTCTTTCTCTGCTTGTGAACAGCAGGTCCAGTGGGGCACTTCCCCTGGTAGACTCTCTTACTAGTTGCATCAGGAAGTTATCCTCCACATAATTTAGAAACCTAGACTGCTTCTTCTCTGTAGAATCGTATTTCCATTATATATGAGGGCAGCTGAAGTTCCCTTGAGAACAAGGGCTGGCTATTGCACATCTGCCAGCTGCTCATAGAACACCTTGTCTGTCTCTTCATCCTGGTTAGGCAATGTACATCAGAACCCCACCGGGATGTCAGCTTTGTTGACCCTTCCCAATCTTTAACCATAGGATTAACCCTATCCTTTCCAGCACATCAAAACACTACCATAGAGAACCACACCAACATCCCTCCTTCCTTTCCTATCCCTCCCGAAGATCTTATAACTATCCATTGCATTGCTTTAGTAATGGTATCAATCCCACCATGTTACTGTTAGCTGGAGTAAGTAATTATCTCACAGAGCTTAAAGAAACTCCTTTCAAACACAGTAAATCCAGAGCATTCTTTCCAGAGGCTGCTAACACTTATGGTATGTTTAGAGGCTTTGTAGAAAAATCCAATCTTTTATATTTCTTGAAACAAAAGAAAAAATAAGCACTTATTATTCAAGTCAAATAAAATGTAAACATTGTCCAAGATTGATAATGAGTAAATGAAAAAAAATAGGGCTATTTTTTAAGGGATAACTGAAGAACTTTTAGAAAAAAGCTTAAGTGATTCTGTAAGACTACTTTTAAAACGTCTAGATAAAGCTGATACAAATAACTGAGGTTGCAACATGATAAAGAAATTCTAGTAAAATATCAAATTCTTCAGTGATTACGTGCTCAGAGGGGAGGCATGAGCTAGCATTTGGTGAAAAGGAAGGAATGGTGCAGTTAAATTCAGGACAGTTTCTGTTTAATGATATTTGCCTCTTTCAAGGCAACTTCTCATGTTTCTTAGACTTTACCTTAGTTGGATGGGCAGAGTCGCTAATAAATGAAGAGGAAGCCTATGCCAGTAGGATTGGAAGGAAGGTAATAGAAATTAACTTCTGACAAGGTGGAAAAAGGAATTGTTCCTTGTTGTTTCAGTCTATTAAAATCACACTGGAAAAAGCAAGTGGAGGTATTGGGTAGGAAATAGTTATGCATTCACAGTGCATGAATGGCAGAAAATAGACAATAGGGTATGAAAGGTCTTATACATTACTAATTAAACGAAATTGAAGTTGAAAAGCAGAGGTTTCTTTCAACTACAGTAAATGTTTTAGACTTAGAGTGAATGATTTAAAATATAATCTTTAATGACAAGGAAAGATCACAGTATAAAAAATTTGCCTTCTACTTACTGACATGGGTAGATCAATGTTTGATTAGTTCACAGATGGTAATTGAATTAAAGTTTGGAAGTGCAATGTATGGAGTATTGATTTTTCCTGTTGACTAATCAAGAAGCAACAATTCAGATGCTGAGAGAAAAAAAAGCTTGCCAGAAAATATAATTGCCATTAAAACACGCATTGCAAGGTAATGAAAAAATCAATAGGAGACTGGTACCACGCAAGTCTGGGTACTTCTAATTACTCAAAATTATACAGTCTGAATTCTGTTTTGGCTTTATATCACATAAAGCTTCATTGATTTCAGTATAAAGTTTGGTCCAGAATCTACAGAGCGGTCTACTCTTTTTTGTTTTCTTTTCTCACCATGAGTCTTCCCCTCCTGAAATCAATACCAAAACTCGCATTAAATCTCAATAGTGCTTGATCATGCAATATTACTACTCAAGGAGATGTTTGTATGAAAAGAAGGGAGAATTCATTTCTCCACTGACATTAATGGCAGTATTTCTGAGGCTGTTTCTTTGCTATATTAGTTGTCTGTTTTTAATCCAATTAAAAGAATTGGCAGTTATGTACAGAAGTTTATGGCAACGAAGAGGAATTTAATAAACAATCCAGCAAAACACATTTATGGATTCTTTTCTTCAATTATGTAAGTGAAGTCAATAAAAGTCAATCAGTGGTTTATTCAAGTGGAGAGCAAGTATGTGTTTAAAGAATTTTGCTTGATCGCGGTTGCAGCATGCAGAATAGTTATCTACAGTTTCTGCAAAAGTCCTTCTAAAGCTTTATTTTTGCTCCAGATGTCAGTGGGTTTAGAAAGATGTGTATGTTTTTGGAGGAGCAGCTTACCATTATGTTCCCATCACTGTTTGAACAAATGCACTATTTTACATTGTGTTACTGTACACAGAGCTCCCTGTTTACAACATTGTGAGAGTCAGACAATGGCTGCAATGTGTTTTTGTAGTCCCCAGCTGCCTGTCAAAGTAAGTCCAAAATGAGGATTTTGTATTGCTCCCTACATTGCTCTTTGGGCGAGTTTGTGCAGTCATCAAGCTTTGTAGTTTAGTGACATTTAGAGATGAATACTTTTAATATTTCCACATAGTGTACTTCACATCCATACTGGAACTATAAAAACTCCTTTATTATGTTTTATCGTATAATCATTACCAAAGAGGGCTGCATTTAAAGAGAAGTACTTTCAAAATCTAGGGCTTCAAATGTAATTTGCTGAGGCCTCAGTGACTGAATGTAAGTATGCTTGACTGTCTGTTGTGCCAGATGTCCCATCAGGGATAAGATAGCTGTTTGCAGTCTCAGTGATTAATATGCTGTGACATTTATAGATGGATGGGTACTGAAGCTGATTTTATGTTAGAGGATATTACCCAGTAATTTATGATATGCATAAAGATATAACTTTCACAGTGACTATATGCAGATGTAAAAGGGATTTTATCAATTTGTTAAACATTTATGGTTACACAATTTTCAAAAAAATATCTTTGTCTTTAACATGGTAATTTTGCTCTGGGCATTACACTGGTCCATACTCACATATATTAATAGCCTTCTGAATGGCATTTACTTTCCTTACCCACCTCTAGTTTTATCCTTAAATGGTGCCATAGCACACTGAAAGTCTTCAGCTGCTGTATGAGGATTTGCAACTTGGAAGGCAAATATCTTTTTCCTGTCTAAGAAATTAACGTTTCTATCACAACTATATAAAGTGATAGATATGGGATCTGACCACTCTAGGAAAATGAGTTATCTCAGAGAATAAATCATAATTTTGATCAAATAATTATATTAAACAACAAAGAAGTTCTGTAAGCTCAGAAGTATTTGGTTGAAAAAGCTGCAGATCTTCCCCAGTCAAATGATTTCACATGCCTGGCCTAAAGGCAAGGTGATTTTTTCTTCTGATAAGAGACCCAAAGAGAGCAAAAGAGATAATTGGTGGTAGGAGCAAGTAGATTTCAGAAGTGAGAACTGCAGGCAGCTCAACAAATGTACACCATTGTCTTTGAAGGGAATCCTGCAGAGCGGAGAAGATATCTGTTGGAATTGGGCATTTTGGACTGAGTTGCTTTGGGAAAGCATGACTCAGAGAGCAGGGTTTGGTTTAACCGAGAAATCCCCTCTTCAGACAGATCTTGGATAAATTTATTTTTGTGAGACTTAGGTTACTGTTATCTACTAATATTTTAGAAAAATTCAGGCAGGTTTGTAACATGAAGACCTTATTAACTGATATATAAAATAAATAACATTCACTAGTATACCTTAGTATTTTTCTCTCTCGTTATTAACTTTGTTAAGGAAATGTTAAAACGCTAAAACCTTAAAATAAAAATATAATAAAAGCCAGTTACATGTGAAAAGTACTAAGACTACAGCTCATAGTTCTCTTGTGCAAATTGTTCGCTGACAACATTTGGTGAATATATGCATTGGAAAAGGAGCAGCTTTCAGCAAAACCATTACCTTAAACTCACCAGTTTTTAATACAGTTCAGAATACACATGTAATTTTTACAACATATAATATGTGCAGTGTATACACACATGCACACACATATGCATACACATAAATACATAAATAAAACCACCAGTATAGAACACTGATGGCTAGCTATGTTTAAGACCAGTTTGAGGTCATATGCAAAAAAGCAAAGCAGCATGGTGTGATAACAGTAATATCAGTATTGTTTTCTGTTTTCTTTGCCCAAGTCACCTCTAGATACCTGCTGTGAGTTCATATAGGCATGTCGATTCCTCCAAATTTGCACTGAACTGCTTCACCATAAAATCTGGATCTCTATCTGGAAATACTGATAAATGTAGTTTTTTCTGTGCTTTGTTTTCACCGATTAGTGAAGTAGGCATCTGAGTTTATTTGAATGAAAGTTGCCACATGTTTGTCCTTCTTAAAATTAAATCTCCTGCCTGTTAGTTTCTGAGTCTGTATTTAGATCAAATTTTTGTCATCCATCTTTAAGGATCATCCCACTTAGGAGTTGATTTGGGATCCAGTCTCTGAGGTTTAACTAATATGTGATGTGAATGAGGTTTCATTAGCTAAATTAGGTTTATTCTTTGATTTATATTGTGTGCTTTTAGCTTTATCCGAGCATCTTATTTGTATTTCTCAATTTAGCCACATAATGGGCTACAAAGTTCAAGAATTTGTCTATAATCACTCCCAAATCTCTTTTTAGGTCATGTTGTTCATTTGTTTGTTATTTTTTTCCACTTAGCAGCAATACACTGTCTCTTCTTTTTTCAATCCAAATTCATTAGTCTACATTTATATCCATTTTTTTATCTGTCCATTAGCCAGGTACATTTATTAAATCATTGTACTGCTCTGCTTTTCTGTTTGCTGTTCTTCCTAAGTACAGCACATAGAGTAGTAGAAAATAATCCACAGACTCTTCAGATCACTGTCCATCTTTTCCTACTTTCAAAAAAAACCCAACAATTCAGTACAGTTTGTGAATTTATGACAATTTGGACAGATATTGACATACTAAAAATCATTAATAACTTTATGTTCACGAATTGTCAACCACAAATCATTGCTCACCAGAAATCTGTAGATATTGCATTGTCCTCTTCCACATCTGCTATTCTTTAATTGCTTCTTTTTTGTTACCATAATGGTTATCATCCCATTACACAGAAGTGCTCAGCATGATGTGGCTGAAGCGTATAAACAAACATCTAAAATCTCAGTAACTCCTCTTCGAGTACCTTCTTCAGTTCAGTTGCTTATCTGAAGAGGAATGGGATTCTCTCTTTAGTAAGGCTGTATCCCCATGCATTTAATTATACACTGCTATTCATATTAATAGACAGAAAAATGTGAATGATCTCCAAAGGATTACACATTTACAGTTAGTATTTTACGATATACCTGCTCACACATTATGTCATCAATCATTTTGTACTTGGTTTCCTACTACATAATTCAATGAAATCTATTTATAAATTCTGTTTATAAATCAGACACACTCTTTAGATATCCATGCTATACAAAACTTTTTGTATTTCAGTTTCTATCCCTGCTTTTCTTTTACCACTGTACTCCACTCTGTCTAATCAAAACAGCGTTATAAATTCACAAGCGATTTTAAAATATACTTTTGTACTGCTCTCATACTTTATTACACTGCTTAAACTGTGTTTGTGTGTATGGTAGTGTTGTGGGGTTTTTTGCATGTTTGTTCTTTATTATTCTTTCTTCTCCTTTTGTCACAAGGAATAAAGGCTTGACCTTCATTTGACTATGCTATCAACTTAGTGGTTTTGGAAACCTATAATTTAGAATGGTGTTTCTTATACTGCAGTCATTCCATCCTTAGTGAAGCCTGACCTTTAAAGTTTATGTGGTGTTATCTGGAAATCCACAAGACAGCATTATGGTGAGTGTCCTGGTTTCAGCTAAGACAGCATTAATAACACACCACTGTTTTGGTTCTTGCTGAGCGATAGAAGCCCATCTGGGTCAGGATCACTTGCTGGGTGGAAAAGAGCCCTACCATTATGATGGGGCAGTGCTGTGGAAGATAGAGCCAAGACAGTTACTCTGAATTAGACAGGGGGTTGTTCCATACTGTGTCACATGGGAAAGATCTGTGTGGGGAAACTGTGTTGTGTTGGCAAGGCAGCCTAAATACTGCTCAGGGATTGGCTGGGTGCTGGTTAGTGCGTGGAGATCTTGCATTGGTAGCAGAGTGTCAGTTGGTTTTATCTCCATTTTCTTTTTCTGTCTTAGAAAATAGTTTTTATCTCAATCCACAAACTATTTTATTTCCAGTTCTCTTCTGCGTCCCACTTAGGAGGGGAGAGAGGGAACATTTATGTAGTGTTGAGCTGCTGCCGGGTTAAACTGTAACAGCAAGTAAGTCCCAGAGACAGCAAAATCCGTTTCTTATTAAACAAAGATGCATTGATACAGGCAACATTAAAAACAATGTATGAAAATTATCTAGCTTACATGTTAAAGTCAGATATTTTCTAAACCAGACTTACAAAAACCACTCGTAGGATTTCAGCATATTAATTTTAAAAAACAACTGTGTAGATGGATGAATTGGGAAGAGTGCTCATCCATTTCAGGGAAATTTTTCCTGCTGAATCAAAGAGGGAATAAACACAGTAGTTCTAAAATTCACGTATAGACTAGTAAGACTCTTGCCAGACAGACCAGGTCTACATAGACTGAGGATTAAGGAATAAATGAGCCATAATTGTTGCCAAAAAATCTGAACCACCCAAGTAAAAAAAATACCTCTTAATAAGTTGTTCTGCACTGCTGTGTTACCCTTGTACAAAGCCTCCATTACAAGCTGAATGATCAGTTCACTTTCTTTTCTCCACTTGTATATTTGAAATGCAGTGTTTCTTTAAAAAAAAAAAACAAAAAACAAAAAACAAAAAAAAACAAGAAAAATGTCCACAATCAGTCCTCGAATCCTCAAATTTTCCGTGTTTATCTTTGTTCATGTGAAATCCCTTCTGGTTCTATAATATGCGTTTTCCTTGCATACTGTAACTGCATAAATAATTTGTAGGGAAAGACTAAAGTATAATTTTAAGAGTTTATTTAAGCAAGCATTTTAATATTTATAATACATTTAATCTAGGAAGCAGTTAAATCTAAGCATCTTTGATAAAGTGATATTGATTTGTTCAACTACCCCGAGCAAAATGAATAGTATAATCTCTCTTGTTGATTAGTAAATGCTCTGGCTTTGCTGGCTTTATTTTTTAAATGGTTGACAGAATGTTTTGGGGAAACAGACAGTCTTTTGAGAATAGCAGCATTAATTTAAATTTGTTTAAATTTATTTTAGATACATTTAGAATTATGATCCCTGCAAAGATTTATACTTTGACAGAATGTACTGACTAAATTTCCTAAAAATTTGATGGTTCCTTTCACATGATGAGAAAATTATTTTAGAAAGAAAGAGCAACTGAATTTAACACAGTGGCATCTATAATATTCATGTGAAAAAAAATGTAAAAGCAAATATGAAATTTATGAAAAAAAAAAACACAAACTAATTCATTGTTCCTCAAAACTGAATGAAACCATTAAATTGCTGCTGAAACATTCTCAGCAAGCTTTAAATGTATTTTTCAATTATATGAGCATCATTCACCATCTGTCACCCCCCATATCTGGTCATTTATCTACACGATGACTCACTGCAGGCTGCTATCAGTATCACCGTTTATTTAATGAGAACCCTGTCTATTTGCCTCCCTCTTGACAGCTTGTATTCGTATCATTCATTCTTTGTCAGCATGTATCATCATAGCATGAAAGGTATCTCTGGAGTTTGCCTCATGACAGCTGGTGGCATGGGGCATATCCCTTCTGCATTGTCCCAACACTGCTGTCTCCATTCTCATTGCCATGCCAATACGTGATAAACTACTTCAGCTGATGCTGAGGTACCTCTGTCTCCCACAGAAAGTGACATTCTTTTTGAGCTTGCATAAAGACAATCATTTGACCTAAGGGGAGGAAGAAAAGGAGATCATGATTCACACTGATCTCTATAGGAAATATCAGTAAGGCTTCCGTGCATGGAAAAAATATGTGGAATCTCCTCATTCCTCTCAGTTCTAACTGCTCCAGAGCAGAGAGGATTTCTCTCCTTGTACCTCCAGTGTAGGAGATTTAGTGTCTGCGTATGCTTTGTGAAGCAGAATACAGACTGGACAGCATTAGTTAGAGACCCTGTGTAAAGCTGAGAGAGAGTAAATTGCTATGATGTACACAGATGTGATGTCTGTATAGAAGTTAGGTACTGAATTCCATGGATAGAAATGCAAGAGTTGCATGCAGTTTTTTTACAAGCAACTTCTGCTATTATTCAACGTAAGCTCAAATTTTGTCAACTCAGGTAATTAAAGTCAGCATAAATCAGAACAAAGTCATCCATCCCATATATCTTTCTTTGTAATCAAGTTGTAGAGTGGCATCTCTTTTCCTACTCACCCAAACCCAGGAAAACTGAGAAAGGATTTCCTCTGAAGTCAGCTCTACTGTTTTTATATACCATATGCAAGTAGTCACTGTAGATGCAGTTGCAGAAGAGTCCTTTATTATGTGTGATGGGAATCTATTGGCAAAAACAATATTCTCACGTAGATTTTTTAATTGTGGAACAAAATTCCTTTGCTCCTATGGCCTCTACTTATTCATTTCAAGGATCTACTACAGCAGAGAAGGAAAGCGGTTTGCTGATTCTTTAATAAAAGTAAAGAAAAACATATTCATTTGAAATGATTTTTCATTTGGTTGCTCACATTTTGGAGTAGCATAAAATAATGTTTCCGGATGTGTTATTCATTGAATGTATAGTTTAGGAATGTATCAAAAATGTGAGTCATCTATATAAATATTAATATCACGAGTAGAATAACACAGAATTTAAAACTTAATGAGAAAGGCCTATCTGAAGTGGGAATAGGATAAAAGTTATTACAACCTGCAGTAGTATAGGTGTGTAGGTTGTTTGATTTAATCCCGCTAATGGGAGAGGTTAATATAACTCTCATTAATAATGAAGAAGGATTATAGTATGACATATATTAGATGCTCTTCTTTTTGCACTTAGGTTATACTAAATTATGACTCTCTGGCATTAGGTTAATCAAAGTCCGCAGACCTTAACAGAAGTCTTTCCAGGCCTTTTTTCTGTCCTGGCTTATTTCCTGCCTCTGTGGCAAAAAGAATCAACCTGGAGTCTGAATGATCTCATATTTTTGCCTCAGCTTAACACAGAGCATCTTCCTGTAAATGATGAAGAAGCAAGCAAACAAAAATCCCTTTTTCTCAGGTATTTTAAACTAGACACTGAAAAACATAAGTAACTAAAATATGGGAAGCAGTTAGTATTCTAGGACGGAATGCCATGCAAACAATATTGTAATTTCTATAAATAAATTAGTTAGTAAATATAAATGAGCAGACATGGTCAGGCTACGCAGAAGACATGTAAGAGCTTAACATGATTATAATTTTCCCTTAGACTAAAGAACCATAGCCAAGGAAGGAAGAGTTGTCTCAGTATAAGATAGATGAATATGAATCACAATTGCTGGTAAAGTGACTAAATGTGGAAATTCCCATCTGTCTTTAAGTGATTGTATCTCCAATATTTGGCCCATAAGTGGTCAAAATGGAAGTTGTGCTACCAAACCAACAGTACAAGAGCACATACAGTCAGAAAACCTTCAGAGAAGATATTAAAAAAATCCAGTTAATCCCAAGATTGGACATCATAAATCTCCCTACTGTAATAAAAATAGCAATTAAAAGAAAAAAAAAAAAACATCCTGAGAGCCCAGATGTCACCTAGGCAACTTGAGAAATGTATGAGGAAACATGCATAGATTATGCTTTCTGTGGGTATGCATTCTTGTAAATACATGAAATAAAAACACACTAATTTATTTCAAATAAACTGAACAACCAGTTTTGAGCATCTGTTGCATGTTATTTTACGAAACTGGCAAATAAAGAATCATTTTCAATGCTTCCATAATTTAAACAAATATAAATGTAATTGCCTTGAATGAGCTAAGATTTCCTTGGAGTACTGTATCAATTACATGCCTTCTCCTAGCTAAGATGCAAATGAAAATAGCTCTCTCTCAGTAATAAATAAAACAGACTAATTAATCAATCACTTTCTAATTTCTTACGTTTTATATTTTAGTTTCCTGAAAGAGTAAACCAAGTCAAAACCAAAGACATACTAAAATAATATCTACTACTTACTAGATTTGCTTTTTCATTACTGTCATGTAATTGAAAAAAAGAAAAAGGTTTTGAAAAAACCATTTTGAAAAAATAAACTTCCTTAAACTCTTAAAAATGTTTATAATATATGGCATAGCCAAATGAATTGATCAGCTCTTAATCTTCATGTCTGATATGGGGCACAGATAGCTGCAAGCCAAATTACCCATTTTGCAGGCTATTGCTGGTACAAACCAATGGCTTAGAAAGATACTCTTCGAAACTGTAAGTACTATCATCTTTTTCTTAGCAATCTGGCCTATCTCTGATAATTTAGTATTCTGCTAGACCAGATAAAAGTTCAGTTAATGACATGAAAATCAAATTCTACTCAGTAAAATAGGGTATTCCATAAAATTAACCCCATAAAATTAACAACAGAGTGTGCTGACACTCTTTTTTTTTAAACTGTATGTAAGACAAGTATGGGATGTCATGCTTCACAGTGCAGCTTTCCTTTTATAGAACAGAAAACCTGTCAGAGAAAAATCAAATGGAAGTGTGCGAACTATGAGAGAGAATAGAAATTATTTATGAAGTTCCTTGTAGTTAATACAAGTGCATACCTGAAATCTCCTTTTATCTTTTTGTTCCAACATTGAGACTACTAATGGGCAAAATTTAATTCTTTAGATTGTATGCGTCAACATGGTCAGTGTTTGGTGCAGAAATTTTAGTTAAAGTTGCATATCTCTGATAAGTTAACTGCTAATATTTTATAGAAACTCCATCTCAGTTTAATTTGTTTTTAATTAGCTGGTTGATTTATTATTAATTTAAGCTTTCTCAATCAGTAGACTATTTTACAGTAAAGTAATAACCTATTGTTTAGTACAACAGTGGTCTAGACATGTCACTCACATCTGACATTTTAAATCCATTTTTTATAAAAAAAAAAAAAAAAAGGATGAGGTTGGTTAGATAAGCATAGAGTTACCATGGGGTAAGGGTTATGTGTTAAAGAGCCGATGGAAAGTCAGCCAGTAGTACACTTGACATCTGGTGAGAATTCTTGGCATTTATTAAATATCAAATCATGACATTTATGAAGGCAAAAGCACTTAACCCACTTCTAATAAGCTGTCAAGATACTTTTGCCTATATTAGCAAAGCTAAAATAGCAGCAAATATGGATATATACATAAAAACTCGCATTTGTAAGACACAACAGTCACTAAGCCATATGCCATGTTGTGTATTATTTAGCATATTAATGCTCATTTATTGCATTTTTTTTCTCAAAAGACCTAATGTATATACACCCACTTATCAAGTTTGCCTGTCTGTAGCACTTGGTTCTGGGCTGCCTGCTGACACCAAATGTGCATTACTAACCTTAATTTTAATTGTTTTTTTTGTGTGTGCCTAAATTTAGTCATACTCCCTTTTAAAAATCATTTATTGGCTGAAAAAAGCTGAAAATAATCTGAAATAGTTCAAAATATTAAAAACAACAGCAACAACGACAGCAAAAAGAGCTACAACGACAAAACCACTATCAACCACTTTTTCGTGGCACTTCATGGTCAGGCTTGCTTTTTCAGGACTTTTTTTTATCAGTTATCATAAAACTTGTTTGGAATTGTTGGTATTGTTGTACTGTTGCTCTGTAAACATAAGAGTAACATTCACATTAGAATATCAGCAATAGATGCTCAAGATTTTGATCTTATAGATATTGAAAGTTCACTAAAGAATTCACCGAGGACAGTTGTGGAGAGAGTGTTTTATTTGTAATCATCAAGATAGGAATTATTTGGTGGTACGAGATCCTGAAAAAGGCCTGTTTGCTTGTTTTTTGAAGTTTTCTTTTTCTCATCTTTTTAGGTTTAATACAATTTTGGTTTTAAAGTTGTTTCTAACTCAGGAGTGTGGTATATCAACAAACATGGTATAACAAACACCTGAAGAAAAGCTTGTTTATGCAAAGAAAATGTAACACAGATAGTGGCTTCTGGATATGTAATATATTATTCTTGGACTATTTTTCAGCTGTATTGTTGCTTGTAAAAAATTTGCTTATAGTTCCCAATGGTATATATTCTCTGCTGATATGTAGCTACTGCTTGGAATTATTAAGATGGAATACAAATATTTATGAATAGAGAAAAATAAGTGCAAAATGAGGAAATAAGCAAGGGCTATTTTTTGTTCTTATCCTTAGGTGAAGAAAGCTGTCTTGAGAGCTTTGTCAGAATTTGACCTGTCAATGATAACTTTTGCAGATCTGGGGAGATTTGCTTGTGTTGTAACAATAGGCAAAACAAAATGAGGCCTGCCTTCATTGTAGCTTTTCCAATATTCTGTAAACAAATAGGAAATGGGACTTCAAAGAAAAAAAAAAAAGGTAACATGTAGGCTTGAAAATGGCAGCATCTAAAACACGCTTCTCAATATATAAATTGCCAATTAAAAGTTTTATTTTCAGGTCTTTGAGCCGGTAACTTTTCTGCAATACCTTTTTATCAGCTGTTAAATGAAGCATTAACACTGGCTACACAGCCTCACTGTTGGTTTGAAATGTAGAAGGGGACATCTTAATGAAGCTAATCCCTGGGAGAGATGACAAACGTCTCCAGAAGTTGATGTGGCCATACTGTGGCCGTCATGGTGAATCAGCTCCCCCGATTAACTGACTGTTAGTATTCCTTGGATGCTGGTGTTTGCTGGAGATCAGTGTTCTGGAATTTCTGGAGTCTTTGGCATGGCTGCAGGTAGCCTTTGAAATTGGTTGCACAGTAAGGAAGGCTGGTTTTTTGAAGAGCAGGCAACAGGAATCACAAACAGCAAACTCATATGTTGCAAATGACATTAAAGGCAAAATGTAATTATACTCTTTTTTTTTTTGGTCTGAGTTGTGACATTACCTATTCACTGCCATCACCCCAAATTTAAAAGCTGATCATCTAAAAGAGGAGAGATAGGACAGACATAAAATAAAGTCGCAAGATTCATTTAGCCTAATCTTAATTGCAGTGATTTATCACTGTCCACAGGGCATTGCAAAAAAAAAATTAACACATTTCATAGAAAGATTAATAGATACCCCGCAATAAACTTAGTCTCCACATCACACATAAAATTAAACATGAAATTTCCTTATGAGACTCAGATTATTTTTTATGTACTTGAATTATTATTGTTTTAGTGTTTTCCTTTTGCAAAATTTCTGTTTCTGCTTTATCTTTGAGATTAGAATTGTTAAAAATTGTCCTGACAACCTCAAGGCTCATAAAGCACGCAGTGCCATGTGCTGCTTTGCTGTGCCATAACACGTATGCATGCTTACTCTGCAGCATCTGTATGTCTCAGTCCTTATAGAAGGAGCAGCTGGAAGCCCCATGAGGTCCTTTATGAGTCCTCCTGCTCCATTTCACCCAGCTATTTTCTGAGAGGCTCACTATCACAACCACTTCTGTGTGCAGTCCTGCTGCTATGGGAACAACTAAATGGTCCTGAAGTCAAATGATGAAAATGATGATGAGAGCAACAATATTAAGATGGGAAGCATTCAGGACTCTGTCTCCCAGCTTGCAACCCACAGCCTAGTCATGAAGTGTATAAGAAAGGCTCTTCATCCAGCTTTTTGTAATGGAGTAATAAGGAAGTCTGAGCGATTTCCTAGGAAGGCTGGAGTTGAGCAAAGAGAAAGCTAACCTACTTTTTTTTTAAGGGAGATGTAAAGCTGGTCTCTTTTAATTTAGAAATGTTTCTGTTCCTGTGTCACCATAGGTGTAACACTGTCATAACTAAAATAAATGGAAAAGTATTTCTCTTTCTAATAGTCTGAACTGGCAAATAATGAATGTTGTCATTACATGATGATGTCAATGAATACGTTTAATCCCATAAAGCACATTTCATAATTTCTGACAAGAAACTTCCATTAACTACTCTTCCTACCCCCAGGTCATTTCATTCTGATGGCTTTAATTAGACTTTTAAAAGTGGACTGATCTTATTGCATGACATTTTCACTGAAATTCCTATGTGAATAGAATTTTAACAAATGCTTAAAGGTAATTTATCTCCTTTGAAACTTTATGAATAAATCAAACAAGTAGAAATACCAGGGAAATGAAAATAAAGCTGCACATGATCATGTAAGTAACTCTATTTCATAATCAATGCATTTCCTCCTAGCAAAATGATAGGTAGAACTGCTTTTTCCAAAGGATAAATTCAAACATGGAAAGGGCTTTGCATAACATGTCAAGAGTTTATAGCAGTCATTAATTTCCATGTTTGCTGAGATCTGGCAGGTGAGTAAGATGTTCCTTCCTTATATGTTGAAGTGCTTCTACAAGTATCACCTGTAGCTATAAGTCTCCCTAAGTTACAGTGTATAGCTCTGAGTAATTAAGTAATTGAGAACTTGTATGCAGATAAATACAATAGAGTTGATGAGTGTCTGCCTCTTGACTTCATTATTTGTTTCGTTTTCTTTCCTTTTCTTTTTCAATGAATGTGATTTATCTGAATGATGGAATATTTGGTTGAAGGGTTAAAAATAGAATAATACATAAATCATACATAAAATAATAAGCAAAAGTACAAAGATGAGGAATAAGTACTCAACTACATACCTGTAGCAAACTACAAGTAATAAATTACAGGACTAGTTTTTCATCCACTTGTTTCAAGGATGTGTGGAGATTTTAGTGCCTACTGTTGTTAACAGATGTTGTTAGCAACCCTTGTGCTAATTAGCAGATTCTTAAAATCTCCAAAGATTTGGGCCACAGTGCCTAATTACCACTATATGTCCCAGATATATAGTGTCCAGCAAACGTGTAAATGCACAGTTTGTGCTATAACGTAAGTGTTATTTGTGTAAGAGTTTAAGATCTGGTCACATTCCCTTTGATCCTTCACATTTCAACATCTGTTGAAAATGATAAAGTTTTGATAGAAGTTTTGATAACTGAATGAAATCTGGGAAATGCTGGAAAGAACTTGAAGCAGCACCCACAGTTGTAAAGACCAAAGTTGTTCATTGTGATAAATTATGTCTATTTATATATATAATGTTTATGTGCTGTTTGACACCAATGCATAATGGCTATCTTACTTAAAACCACTGTCAATGAAATAACTAAGCAACTCATTTAAGATGGAAGCTTCAGTAAGTGTCATTGTTGGATGGCTATTTTGTTTGGAAATAACTGGGTTTTTTTTGCATGACAACTTTTCTATCTTTAAAAAATGCAACAAAAATCACAATTAATTGATCGTTAGGAGGAAATATTTTTTACATGTCTAGGATTTACAGTTGTTTCGGTGTGTCTATGTAAACATTAGTACAGTATAGGAGGAGAAGCACTGTTACTGTCTCAAGTTCCTATTTTATTATTTTAACCTATTTTAACTTCCCCTTGAATAATGAACAGAAGTAGAAACAGCTATCATACTCTGGTATATTTTATTTCCAGTTTATTGTAGAATAGGTTAGGAGGTGGTGAGGTACTGACACCAGTTGCCCAGAAATGTGGTGGAAGCCCCATCCTTGCAGACTTTCAAGGCCAGGCTGGATGGGGCTCTGAGCAACCTGACTGAGCTGTGGATGTGCCTGTTCATTGCAGGGGAGTTGGTCTAGATGACCTTTAAAAGTCCCTTCCAACTCTAAGGGTTCTATAATTCTATGATTCCTGTTAGCATAACTTAGCATAACTACTGTCAAAATTGGTCCACATCATTTAGAGCTATGTTACTCAAGCTGATGAAAACACTTCTATCAGCATAGTCTGACTGCCGTCCTACATCATCTAACATCTTCAGTCCTAAAAAAAGCACTTAAAAATATGGGGTAGATCTACATGCCAGAGGTGATTACTCCAAGGGCCCTTTGAAGGTAAAGATCAGATCAGATCAGCTAGATTCAAATTAATTAAATCTTCTTGAAAGCACTTGGAAGTTTGTCTATTCAGATTTTCCTCTCACAAGATCTCCCCATCCATTAGACCTATTTGTGGTAATGATATTCAGATTATGGCTGGATTTAGTGTACTGTTGAAAATAAGGATTGTCAGTCCTTGCCTGTGGTGTATGTTTGCAAGCTGGAGGTAACTGTAAGGAAATATTTTAGTAGCCAGTAACTGCAGAGATATGGACTAGTGCTAGGTATTTCACTTTAAAGGATTGTCTTTATATTTTTAACATCTCATCATCCTAATGAATCTTGGAGATACTACACATAGTTATCCCAATTTATTTCTTAATGAATTTTTATGGTTGTCTTTTCAATAAGCTGGAACCATTCTTGATTGAGTTAGTCTGATGTACTTAAAAACATACCAGAAATAATGAGTAAGCAGTACATAAAATCAAAAACCTTAACATAACAAAACTTATGTGGCATTCTGTAATATATTTCATGTCTGATTTTTATGTTGGCTCAAGTTTTCTGCTACATTCCATCTTGATGAAAAAGGGCATTGCTCATACCTACTGACATTGCTGCCTGTTTAGCTTCAGTGCTGCATTAAAAGCAAATGCTTTTTGCCTGGATTCAGAGGCTATATTTTTTCAGAGAAGGAAGCAGGCCAGTGAGATGGATAGGAATGAATGCAAAAACTACAACAGTGAAAGGCTTCTTTCACTTAGAGGGCATGATCTGGGATTTTGCCAAAAAAGAGAAATAAAAGCTCTTGCAGCTTTAGATGTTATGTTTAATACACGATAGCATGTTTAGTGACAAAATAAACAAACAAGAAAAATACGTAGTTTGGTAAGAGAAATAAAAGTTAAAACAATATATATTCATTTTTCATATATCTTTTAATTTTTATCTTCTGTATTATCATGTCATATGTAGATATGGTACAAGGTCTACATATGTAACCATTTTTTAAGAACTTGTACTTAATAGGTTAGTTCAGTAGTGGGTTCAATATTGGTAGTAGTCATAAATGTGAGTACTGTTTTAACTCAAGGAAAATGCTTGTTCAGTGTCTAAGAAATGCTTCATCTCTTGTCATTGAGAAAGAAAAATTGAAGAAAGTTCTGGCTAAGGAGCAGCTGTCGCTTATCTCTGGAGATGCTTCCTTGTTATATGGGCTAATTATAATCTTTGGCTTATGCTTAAATTTTCAATACTTACAAAATGTAAAGCTAGTTTGACTGCTTGGAGCTGATGTATAAGATGAAACAGTTTTCAGCATAGTTAATGTCATTAATGTTTAGGCCTCTGCCTGCTCAGAATTTATGCAAATTTCAAAGTTGAGCAAGCTGAATCATGGCAAAGTGAAGCTGTCATTCACTGTCCTTCAGCCTTCTTGGTGTGTACTGTTGTTGCTTCCACAGTCAGTTATCAGTGGGAAGTCTGTAAAAATGCATGTGAATTGCAAATGTTTCATGAAATGTATTTCCATTTTGTCAAAGAGGTTTGTGTGTGAAGAGTTGCAGTGCATCAGTCAATTTATTGTGAAGAATATTGGCAGTGTGGAATGTGTCATAAGCAGTAGCAGAGACTGAAATCCCTATTAGTAATTTAGCTGATAGTTGTGTTTGTTATGAATTTATGATGGTTTGATACAGGAAGAAAATCTATTGACCACTTATACTATATATATAAACAGTGTCCTTGAGAAATGACAAACTTGAAACAGGCTCAAATGTTAGAATTCAAGGTGATGATGGAAATGAAAACTTCCTTTTATAAAATGACCATTTCCATTTTCAGGCAACCATGCTTTTCTGGAAATAGTTTCCAGTAATTTTTTTTTTTTTTTTTTTAATTTTTCTCTGCTTTCTGTCTCCTCATGCTTTATTACTTAATATATTTTTAATGTACTTCTTGTTCTAACAAGTAGATAGCATCAAAAGTCACATTTCTTAAGAAATACATACAAAACATAACAAAATCTTTATATGGATTTAAAATCTAAGAAGATTAAGGTACAGAGGTAGTAAGACTAAAATACAAACAAAGTGAGAAAATAAATTTAGGAAAATGTGAAGAGCAAAGAGGTGGTACACAAACATTTTGTGAAAAATGTTAAATACTCTTCAAAATTTCACATTGTCAAGGAAGGGGCACTTATGTAGTTATAGCTAAACTGAGGTAAAGACTTGAAATACAAAAAACACAAGCTATCTTGAGTTTCTTGTCAAGCTGGCATACAGCTTCTCACTCTTTTTTTTTCTTTCAAAAGTAAGTGACTATAATTCTGATTACAAGTTCCTCTCTTTACCCAGTATAATAAGATTAAAAAATGAGTAAACAGCTGTTACAGTCATAAGAATCCAGCAGTATTACACCCTAACAGGTGGTGTAAAGGAAGGTCTATGGATATTTATGAAAGCTGGAGCATATCAGGGTATCAGTAGCAGATTATAAATTGGTAACAGAAGCAGACAAGAGGGGCATGATAATCAACATGCCTCTGCCACGTGAATTTACAGTGAATTTAACTTAGTTGTTTTAAAAGAATATCTGGCACCAATAGGAATCCAAAACTTATTGTGCTATTGGTGCATCAGATCAAGTCAGCGGTTGTTAAATATTTTACTCACTGTTAACTGGAGGTTTTAGGTATGTCACATGGTGCATAGAACATCTGCTTTTAATACAGCAATCACTAATATACCGATGTTTTTGTCTGGATATGTATGTACGGACTTCAGCAAGGCTTGATGGTTCAAAAGCACCCTTATGCCTCAGGGTAGACACAGCTTCTTCTGAAACATATCAAAGTGGTCATCAGTGAGGCTAGCAGGTGGCAGAGGGCAGCTAAAAGAAGCTTCCTATTGCTTGGAACCACATCACTTTGAAAATGTTTAAGTTTATATTCAATTTATGTGCAGACAAGTAATGCAGTGACACATTGCCATTATTACCAATTTGTCTCTGACAGGGCTGATTTAAAAAAAAAAAAAAAAAAAAAAAAAGAAAGTGTTCCAATTAAAATGCTCCATCCAAACTCTGTAATATCTATTTATCAATAGATACCTAAATTATATTTCACACAGAATGTTGAAGCAACTTCACATACGAAAAGATGTTACAATGAGATCTGTAGCTGATGACATGCTCTGGAATGTGTTTTATGTTTTTCACTGGGACTTGCTCAGTCTCCCTGAAGGTCATTCTTGCTTATGAAACTGCTAGTGCCAATTGGAGTATGCTAACTTGGTGCAGCCATAGCATCCTGCTTATTTTAAGATTGTGTGTGCATGTATTATTGGATAACATTTACAAAATATTACAGTATTTAGCTAACATGTTTTGCATGGTGTTTATATTTCTTAGATAAACAGACATGGAAAATGGGAGGTAAGGGAAGGCAAAGATGCAGATAATCGGGCCTTCATGCTCCTAGGGCTATATGGCACCAAGGCAGTCAGCAACAGAATTCTGAGTTTTGGATTTGATACATTTTGGAGGTGATTTGTTGTTCTTCTCCATTGCCCTGTAGAAGTAATATCCCAGTGAATGGCAAGACATAGGAGCTTTGTAAAAGAGGAAAAATCCTTTTGCAAAAGGAAAAGACATCATTTTTATGAATAAGTCACAAAGAGGAAGCCCTAAAACATTTTATTTTAATAATTTGAGGTGCTTTGACAAAATAGTTGTTTATTTTGGGATTTTAAAATTTTCACTTTATATTAGAATATTTTTAGATCTGCTCTTATTTTTGAACTTATTAAATGTACTTCATTGTGAAAATTGTCTGCATTTTGAAGTTTCTCATTATTATTTAAAAATATTTTCCTGTTATTTGTCAAAGTGTTAGTGTCTGAAAATTATGTGCCATCAACTAATTTTTTTAATGTAAAACTCTTAACTATTTTCCGCAGTTCTCAAATAGACTTTTCAGAAATGAGCAAGCATCTTCTCTACCCACCAATCCAGTTTGCTGGATTAACTTTGAAAATCAAGCCTAACTATCACAGCCTCTGCTGCTTCTGTACATTTATGAAGTTGCAGCTGAACAATTAATATACGTGGATACCTCCTAGCATGTAATCTTGTATATATGCATATGTATATATGCACATATGGAAATGCACAGTGCATTTATTTACTTCTGTTTAATCTAAAGCTTTTGGCCAGTTATATTGATTTCTTTTACTTGAAAAAACTCTGAACAGTGAATGCAAAAGTTTCTCTGTACAGTCTGAAGCAGTGTGCTTTTCACTCACTACTGCTCAGTACGGTTTGATGGTTACTGCTGCCTACTTGCATAGAGCAAAGACAAGGTCTAAATTGAGAAATTTTTATTTTGCCTGCTAACTAACCAATTTTAAATACATTTTTGTTTTAAATACTGTACAGGAACTGTTGAGTCATGGCCTGAACCACTGATTGATCATCTGAGAAAGGACTGTGTCAGCCATGGGAGCACAGGTGAAGGCAATTCAGCTGTGTGACTGGATGGGATGGAGCCTGGCTCTACCTTTCCTAGACCCCATTTAAGGGCTGACTGCCACTGGGTAAGGGTGTCTTTCTGGAGATCCTTCCTCTGTGGAGTCTTTCCTGTGAATCTGGATTTCAGATACAGGTGAGCATTTCTCCTCTGCTTATTTCTTTTCCCATTTTCACCGTGATAATCTTTCCAGCTGTAACACCAACTGTAACAAATACTTTAGATATCGTAGCACATTGAATTAACAAATTCTAGATAATTAGTTTAAATGTGAGCAGATCAGTAATAAATGAACCACAAATAAAGGTATCTAATTTGAGATGCTTCTTATAAGAGAGAAAAAATTACTTTGAAAAATGCAGATGTCTGCAGCTTTCTATGTGTACAGACAAAAATCAGTATCAAATTATAGAGAAAACAGGTTTTTCTTCAGGAAGTGGCTATTTGGAGTAACTTCTGAAAGAAGGAAACCTAGGAGTCTTTCAAAGGAGGAGCAAGAGCCTGAGCCACCCTAAGAGTAGGGCAAAGGAAACAAATGAAGACAGAATATGAAAAAGAAACAGCAGAGTGACAAAGCCAAAGGGACAAAGCTGAAAGTGATAGGCGAGAAAAGCACAAGAAATAGATATGAACTTTTGATATTCTTGCAGCCTGAGGTACGGAATTTCACCTTGATTTAGTAGGGGATGATTGGATGCTGTTCCTTTTTTTCTCACAGTGATTTTTCAAGGAATCACAGAGTGAGAAGGTTTGAAAGCAACCTGTGTTTAGTGACAGTAAATTTAAAAGAAGAAGCTGGGGGGATGGGAGAAAGCAGAAAAGAAGAATGAGTGGAACCTTTTCTCCCCATGCATAACTGCAAACCTGTCAGTCAATAGCAAATCATGAGTAAGCCTTCATTCTTTTGTGTGACTATGACAATAAGAAAAAAAAATATTTGCATGAGGAAGGAAAAAGGAAGGAAACATTTTTCTCTCAACTTGTTTTCCTTTGTTGTTCTTAAGTGGCAGTTTTCCAGTTAACTTTAAGTAAACTTGATCGTACATTTACATATATATAACATATATATTTAATAAATACAGGTATATGTTCATAAAACAAATTTGGTCAGAACTACCTCTCTTGTGTTTGCACTAAAACATTTACACTGTGCCCTCTTTCCTGCATATATTTCTTCCTACCCAATGTCTTTTTAGTAATAGACTCTCTTGAGGTCATCTTCTCGAAGATAGAATTGAATAAATTGCTCAAGATCAGATCTGGAAGGTGGAGTGTTCTTTTATATCTTCAAATTTGTTTTATTTCTGCAGTGGTAAAGGATGTTTCTTAGGGAGTATATTGGAGCAGAATATATATATTCTTATATATTTAATAAGTTTCATATTTTTTTAACAATGGTTGCATTCTGGTATCCAAATCAGACTGGTTTGCAAAAAAAATGTCCATCTCAACGTTAAGAATAATAATAAAGCTTGCTGAGACTCAGTCATTACTCACCATTTATACAGTGATGTAACTTATTCCATCTTTTCAGTAGGAATGATATTTGCTATCTTATCTTTAGCTAAAAATAATAGTAGTCTTTTTCTGTAACTGTCCGAGAGCATAATCATCAGGTTAAGTATTAATACATAATTTTTTTACTGGAAAGTGCAAGAGCTTTTAAATTTGACATTACTTTCTATGAGGCGTCTTCTGAATGCAATATGCAAAGTTAATTCCTACCTACCCAAGTTGGTTATAGGACAAAAGTTCACCTGATTCAAATAGCCATACATTTTATTTTAGCTTCTGCTATAGATCTTCCATTTCAAAATGTCAGGTGAATGAAAGGACAGAAGGTAAAAGGGTCCATGACAAGGGTGAAATAATTTTTTTTTTTTTTTTTTTTTTTGAGGTAAAGAACCACCATCCTGTCTCACAATACATACTGGACTTTATCATTTTACTTTCGGTATGTAGTTTCTTTCTCTCCTCTGTGTCAGTAGTTCTAAAAACAGACTCTCAAAACAACTGGAACTGTTAATTTTCATTAGTGTTCCTAATGAAAAAAGAGAGCAATGCTTCTGTTACTTTGCAAATATTTACAAAATTTCACTATCCATTTTTGCTCTTTCAGGTGTAAAGTCAAAAGGAGGGAACTCTTAGATCTAGTAGACTATCTGAATGCAATGCAATTTCTAACTCTCTGTAGAGTCAGTTTAGAAAATAATATGGATTTTACTTCTGCTTTATTTGACTGGATTCTTATGTTGATGTTACATAACAGTGTAAGATACTATGTAAAATCATGTTTGTTGGTTGAAAAGGGCTTCATATTGTATACAATTTCAATTAACTGTTGCCTCGTTATGAAGGAGCTGAAAAGCACAGACAGCACGGATACGTCTTAAATTCTTCTCTCCTGTGAAGTCTGTCCACTTTATTTGAGGCTTTAATTACTCTTCACTCAAGATTTACAAGCTGTTTTTATTTTTCTTGAGTGATTTCTTTCAAACCTCTTTCAGCTTGTTTCTTCCACAGTGATTTGGCAGTTAGAACACTACTTGCCCAGAATATAGGGGAGAGAAATTTCATACCTTCCTTTTCAGAGAGATTTCAAGTGTACATCCTCAGTCTTCTGTGAGAATATCCTAAGTTGTTCATCTATTCTATAAGGAATATGACTTCTTTTTTGGAAAATCCCAATTTGGACCAAACAGTTCAAGAACCACTGAGCTTTGAGAGAAGGCATAAGACAATAGCCCCTCTCTTACAACTCTGACCGAGAATAGAATGCAAAATCCTGATTCCAGTGCAAGGCAATGAAGTTTCCATCAGCTGTGTTAGTGAGTTACAGGATTACACAAGCCACATATTTGCAATAAACTGCCATACAATATCAGGGATATGATGTATGATATCCAATCCCATGTCAAATTGGTTGTGACAGAGAGGGGGGAAGGGCTATGTAGACATACTGTTTTGGGTTTTTTTTTTTTTTTTTTTTTTTTTCCACTGTATAAACAGTAATTTATTTCAGCAGTTGGAAAGAACTTGAAAAGAAAAAGCTATAGTACCTTATAATTATTATTATTTTAATTTTCTTTTAAATTGGCTTAGTTTTTTCTCTGAAAAATTGTCATGAAAATGGTACAATGCTGAGAACGTTTCTCAGGCTTCATATCTTTAGTTTTTCTCTCAAATCCTATGATCTGTCATCTTCTTCTCTTTTATCTAGACTGGTATTGTGTACCCTGCTAGCTTCCTTTCTGTTTGTAGAATCAAAGAAGCGCTTCTTTTTAGCTTTTGTTTACTTTCCATTTGCATTAGAGATCTGAGTCTTGTTCTTCTTCCTCTGTCTCCTAAGGACTGTCCTCAGGCCACCTCATTGGTTCCCATTTACAGGCAGTATTGCTAAACACCACCCCTAAACTGACACCTTCTTGATCTTCCCATCACATTTGACCTTTCTTTATCAGCTTGCTTTCAGCTGTGGCTGTGCTGCTGCCGACTCAGATTCAAGCTGGCAAGCTTATTTGTGCTTCATAGCTCTGGTGAAAGGCAGTTTAGGTGGCACATTACCTCTCCTGCATCAGCCCCTTGGTGCTAAATGTGCAGACAGAAGTGTTCTGAGCAATGATGGTTTTTCTCTTTGCCGTGGAAGGTCCTGAAAATTATGTAGCCAGAGCTTAGCTTTGCTGTGCGTGACACTAGTTTGGCAACTGGGAGTTAATAGGATCAAGGTGGAAAGACTCTATTCTATGTGGCTGTAGAAAATGTTGCTGACTGCAGGATCTCCGTGTGAAAACCAGTCTCGTGCTAATGAGGAAATTATTTCAGTGCACAGTTTTTGGAGTCTATTGACACTTTTAGACAAATTATGGTTTTATGTCTTGGTCATTATAGTTGGCTAGTTCTTGCAAAGGAATAATGGCTAGGCCTGCCTTTATCACTGGGTACATAGGGTGAGTGTTAATAAGACAGATTAAACTGTATTGCGAGTGGTGGTGAGGAAGATTGCTGTGTGCTGCATTTTTATTACAGATATTGTATCACTGTAATGTATACATCAGTGCTTCCTTGCCCTTCAATTGATCAAGCTGTGACATATGGAACTCTTGAAATAATTATGAATTGAGGCTACAAGTACAAAGATCCTCCAAAATTAACTACATTTCTGTAATGCATAATTAAAATGTTCTTGTCAGCAAATACCATTGATTGCACTTGATGGTGCATTATCTATGGTGTATTATGCTCATGTTCCATTGAACTGGCAGAGATACTTGCAAAAAATGGTTACGTTTCTAATAGGAAGGGATTGGAAATCTATTTCTTTTTCTCATTTTGTTTCCTTACCTGTAGTGTGAATTTAGGCTTAGGGTAAGTATTGACTCTAAGTATACCTCTTCTTAAATACTAAGATGATTCATCTCTCTGACTCATGATCTTTTCTATTTTCTTTAGGGACCATGTGTAATTTTCTATATTGCACATGTGTAGTGACTCTCGAAATAAGTAGGCTTAACATCTCTGTTCTTGTAGTTCTATCAAGGCTTAACATCTCTGTTCTTGTAGTTCTATCAAGTTATCAAAATTGAGTAGAAAAGTCCTTAATGTTTTTCATAAGAAATGTAGCCACAATCGTTACATTTGATGAGATTTAATAAAAGATCCAGGTGAATTTCCATTCCTTTTCCAAATTACTGCTTACACAGTTGTTCCTTCACGTATCATGGTAAATTAAACAAGCATGAATGGTAGGACTCTATTATTAGTACAGAATGAGAAGATAATAGTTCTAGTTATAGAAAATATGACATTGATGTTATACATTCCTCTTCTAATAGAAGTAGGCCATTAGCTGATGTCTGTCAAAATCCTGACAACAGCAGTCGCCTGGATGGCAAAGACCTGAGTACGTCAAGGGTAGAATACTAGTTTGCTCTAGGAAGGACAATAATTAGTGTGAAGATTCTCTCCTTAGTGAACATGTGTATTTTAATGGGGGAAAGCACAACTGGAAGATAAAACCCGTTACACTGTGTTTTAAACCTATGAGAATACAAGGAAAACTTCCAGGGCATATTGCAGAGCATTTCTTGCTTATCTGACAGAAAGGCATGATCAGAAGCATTCCAGAATAGCCCATGTCTATATAAGCACAAGCTTCTATAAAATATCGCGAAGTAGTGTAAATCTGATAGCGTACAGCTGGACACTTTCTGTTCCTCTGTGTATGCTCACTGTGCTGTGATGAGAAAAGGTTTATAAAAGTTTTGTTTTACCCTCTTCCCAATTGCAAATGAATGCAAGATCAATGGTTCCATTATTGTTTTTTTTTGTTTGTTTGTTTTTGTTTTGCATTGGTGTATTTTTGACAATGTACACTATGAGCGTAAGTGGATGATTTGACCTCTTTATTGTAGTAGGCTGTGGCAATTATTTTTTTTTATTGAAATTTCAATTAGCTTTTCTGTTCTAATAATGTTTTACCTAAATCCTCTTTTTAAGTTCCTACTGAGGTTACCAGAAAAGATCATCTAAGCATGACTGTGCTAAAAGGTAGAGGTAAAGAAAACAAATTATTTCTATTGTGTACAAAATTGAGGTCACTTTAGGTTAACTGAATTGGGTTCCTTCAAGAGACGAAGACTTTCCACATCATGAAGAATCATTCAGAGAATTCTAATTGAAAAAAGAAAGACATCAGCCTCTTAAAGAAAAGAAAAAGATACCAGGATTAGTACAACTGAACAGGAAAACCTGAAATAGATTTTACAGACCATTGCCTTTATGACCCTTATAAAAGAACTGTCAAATGAAAAATGATGAAGAAAGCCCTGCAGATTACAACTCTATTAAACTGTCTAGCAATCTGAGTTTACAGTTAAGGCTAATATTAAAAAAAAAAAAAAGGAGGAATTTAGGATTTATAATTACAATTCTTTGGCACCTGAAATACTTCAATGCTAATATACATTTTAAAGAAAAATCTAAATTTGTATTTGACACCAGATTTAAAGGTGTTATTCACAGAGACAATTTAATATTTTGTTTGGCATTGACTATTATTGGTAAGATTAAATAGATTTTTTTTTTTTCCCCTAGGAAAAATGTATTTATGTATTCATAAAAAAAAAATAATAATAATTTAAAGCACTTCTTCCGGTCTTTAGCTTGCAAAACATGGAACAATTTTAACTGAGTAGTGATGCTACTTTCGGGATATGTATAGATATTAAATATAGAGAATCCAAAGTTCATTAGCCCTTCTACAAGTGCTAAACAAGCTATGTTTGAAAACATAATTTTGTTGCAGGGTCCCCTGTTTTCTGTGAAAATTAATGCTGTTTGCTGAGCTCTTTGATGGGAGTGCATTCCAATAAGAGAAGTTCATAAATTACTTACTACTTGGTACTAATATAAAGTAAGTCATTCTTGCTAATCCAGCTAAGAAGCCAATAAGCCCATTTTCACAATGATAATGCCAATATAACTCATAGGGCATTTCACTCTGTCCAAGAAAGGAATAATAGAGAAACCAGCTCCTGTGTATGTGCATGTTACAGGGAAGTGTTTATCAACTGTTTCAGTAGTGTTGAGTCCCTTTTCTGAAGTGCAGGAAAAAAAAAAAAAAAAAAAGAGGATTAATAGCCTGTTTCATAGTGAAAGGAGGCTTTTAAAAGGCATGACAGGGTGAAATTTATGTAAGCTTAGGGATTTGGTATATCTTCTGATTCGCAATGACACCATAGATTGTCTGAAATTCATGGCGAGTATAAATGAATGCAAGTCTTCTGCATTCAAGGACCTTACTGAATTACCTCTCACATTTTCAGTTTGTTGTAACAGTGCTGCACAGTGGATAAAACTCAGCAATGCAGTTTGAAACAAAAATCTATACCTCCAGAAAAGGTATTTTCCTGAGTTGTTCTTTAGCCTTTAGAGAGATTATGCAGAGAGGAAAAAAAAGAGAAAAATGTCAACTACCTCCATCTGTAATCAGTGGGTTGCCATAGTGACACTGCCTCCTTTTTTTGTGTGTGAATGAACAGAGGTCAGAGTTCTGTTATCTTTTTTTTTTTTTTTTTTTTTTTTTTTTTTTCTCTCTTCTCCCTATCTCACAGAGCTATCCCTTTAAACTTTACAGATGCGCAGTTGACAATTTTAGTCCATTTTGGTTCTTTTTGTTTTTCGTCTTCTAAAAGAAAACAACTCAAAGAGCTTCAGTCTTGCCATTGTAAATTCATACATGAGCAGTTCGGGACAATGACTGATAAGGCTTTTAAAATAATGCTGAATGCATTTGTTTTTTGTTTTTTTTCCCCACTTATTTTTATATATCCGTAAGAGTTACAATCCATGATTACTCAATGAAAAAAAGGCTGATCTGAAGACCAAGACAGTTTCCTCTGATCCTGTTATTCTCTTCCAAGCATGTATCTTAAACAACTGCTGCTTAAGCTTGTCTCTAAGGGAAAGAAAGGTAAAGGATGCTTCCTTGTCTTGTTGTTGTGTAGTGTTTTGCAGAAGGAGGGCCTAGATTGCTAACTGCTCACACAAAAGTTATGCTTGTGTTCAGCATGTCTAAGAATGTTGCTCTCAAGCTTTAAACCATTTAATTTCTAAAGATCTGATTGTTGCCAATCCTGGTATTCTAGGAAAGGAAATACTGAATTCCTAATTTTATGGTGGTAATTTTCTTTTTGCCTTATTGAGAATGAAAGTGAACTTTTTTTTTCCTTAAATTGCAAAAATGCATCTCTCTCACATGTTGTTCTCTTATATTTAAACACATGAAAAACAGGCCATCATACATCCAAGGATTAGGTAACATAAAGAAATAATGCTCATGTCAGGGTATTGCCAGACTTGCAGATAAAGTGGTACAGAAAACTGCAGATTAACAACAACTTTAAATTTTTGAACAATATTTTTTCAAAATATGTCTTAAAGTCCATTAAATCAGTGGTAGTAATGTGTTATTTAATTAAATTCTCCATATACCTTTCTCCTGATTGGATTCTCCCTCAAACTCAAAGAAGTCGCCTGAAGATCCACAATGAAAAAGTAAGCTGCTTTTTAGGTAAATCTTAAGTCCCTTCGGGAAGCCATAAATCTTTCCTGTATCTGTCAAGTACAGTTATAAGAAAATGTACCTTTGAGATTGACTTACCAAAATGTTTTCTGTTTATTTTTGTGTGGAACACCTAGTTATATCTGAAGTTCATTCCTGTTTACATGGATCAATACACTCTGTAACTGAATGTAGTTTTTTTTTTTTTTTTTTTTTAAATTTTTTTTTTAGTAAAAAATATTTTTGTTTTTTTTTTTTTTTTCCCCTTTCTTAGCTTGATGAATAAAGAGAAACAGAACTCACTAGATTGCACAGGGATTTACCCATTTTTAATGGATCTAAGGTTACTTTCAAATGGGAAAAGAGTTCCAACAAGGAAAATTATCTAGCATGGAGTGAAATTATGGAAGAAAAATAAGACCATGACAATTTCACCATGATAAAGAGACTGCATAATAATATGAGAATACTGAAAGATTTGCATATGCAAAGAAATACTTAGAATCTAGGACCAGGAGATCTGTGAGCATTTAGGAGAAGATGAAAGAGATGCTGTGAGTTATATCACAGAGAAATTTTGAAATACAGTCAGAGTGTATGTTGTAGGAGAAATTAACTAACACAAGCAAGTCCAGTCTTCAGAACTCACTGAGAATTTAAACCACATTCATGGAATTACACTAATGTATTAGTTCACAAAAATAAGGTCAACTATCCCACTGGTTCTATGGATTTGTTGGTCTTGTTTAATAGATAGATACGCATACAGTTTTATGAGGGCTGCTTTGAAAGTAATGCCTACTATTTTATTATGCTAATCCATGACATCAGAGACAGATGTTGGAGGTATAGAAGTAAAGGTTGAACCTTCCCACCAATATCCCATGACATGTTGCTGTGTGCAGCAGAGGGAATTCTGACAGGATGGAGTTCAACACTGTAGTGTATATGAAATAAAGGCATGGAATTGAATGGTGGAAAAAATGGTACCCGCTGACATTCACTGATGTTTACTGAAAGTTTATGGAGACCAAACAGTGGATGTGTGCACATTGAGGCGGCAGGTGGTACGTTTTACTAGTGACAATAGCAACAGTGGTGCAGGTTTTATGAGCATAGCACGCAACCTCTTCTTCATTGCTGATGAAAATGCTGAGCTAATGATGGTGACTATGCTGGAAAAAAAAGTACTTTGCAATTGAGAATTTGCTCTATCAAATAGTATTAATATGCTCTTTGCATCTGTGTTTTTCATGGAAATAGATAGGAGGCATTGCATTTGAGCGACTTACATATATGTGGCCCAAGACAATTCTTTTTCACTCAATGCAGCCCAGGCAAGCCAAAAGGTTGGACAGCTATGGACTAACAAATACCCTAAATGTGAATGTGAATTCTATTACTTCTAAAAATAATAACAATAATATGTACAAACCTATGAGAAAACAAAAGCAAAAAGGAGAGAAATCCTGTGGGCAATAAAGAGTAAGAAGCTTAAACTCAAGTCTTAGTGAGATTAAACTACTAGCACTTTTGTTATGAGCCTTTCCTAAATTCAAGCTTAAATAACTCTCTCCGAATATTTTCTGCTGTTCTCTTGTCTTAGAGTGAACACATAAAATTGATTTTGAATCTTTTTCTAAAACATTCCTCTGATTATAATTTTTTTTTCCCTCAGATTTCACATTTCCTGAATAGGAGTAAAGCAACTATGCTTGATTTAGCATTCCTTAAAAAATGCAGTGAAACTATGGTTTCCTGTGGTGTCCTTCAGCTATTTTCTGAGGTGAACGCACACCGCAGATGTTTTCTTAAACAAAGGCCTGTGATTTACTAGCATAGGCTTAGCCATATTTGTCAGCTAGTCTGTTGGATTTCGGAAAATATCTTATGCTTTGCACTTGTCTGCAGGTCAAGTAAGAGAAATTCCAGACCCATTTAAATTGCTGAAAGTATTCAGGTGTCTGTTGTTTTTCATTCTTTTAAGTTAGCTCATTTTGCTTTTCTCTCACATAGCCAGCATTCCTGTCAGGTAATGCTGTGAAGAGTTTCGCTGTAGTTTCAGCTAGCGCATTGCCTGTTGAACAATCTTATGAATGCTATGAAAAGAAGATAGTGTTTGCTGAGGTTTCTTTTTGCATATATGCAAGGATGCATATGTGATTGTTTTGGAGTGTTTCTGGGTAAATTTTCATCAGAAACAGTCGCTTCACTTTCACAACAATGTAATTTTTCCCTGTTAGCGTTGCTAACCTAAAGGTCTCCATTACTCAATGGGAACTACTGTTTTTGTAAATTGCTCTGTATTTCTCTCACCATTTCTCCTTTTTGTGGAAGTTCCCAAATGCTACTGCATTATGTAATCTGTTTGTCAAGGCAACTCTTCTGCCCCCACAAAAGTATGTGTGAAGATCTGGAACTGAACTGTTTTCTATGTCTACTTTTCACTTTATGTTGTACTTTTATTGTGTTAAGATCCTGTAACAAGGCTTCTCCAGAATAACTCTCTTAAAAGTTCAAGTTTTGTCAAAAATTTTCACCTGAGTTTGTAATCTGGTTAGATTTATGTATACATATAGAGAGGAGAGCAAGAGATAAAGATGAAGTTTCCGACGTCTGTTAAGAAAGGCAATTCATTCTCACCTGAATAAAACTGATCCCAGTAGGATAGGCAGTAGAGATTCTAGGTTGGTGACACATAATATTAAAGGCACTGTTGGTTGTAAAAGTCACTGAACTCTGCAGATGCTTACAGATTAGTATCTGAAACTAAATATGAGCCATCACCTTTATACTGTGCATAACATAAATAGAACGCAGGACTTGCATGGCTCATGCTATGGTTTAAATTGTTAGCTACTAAGGCAAAGAGACATCAAGAAAGATCAGCAGCCTTTCTCACCTATTGTTGTATTCTCACAGGTTTTGATTATTACACATCTGACATTAAAAAAGGTTAAAGTAAATATTACAGTAACATTATCGGATTAAAGTTGCTCTTTTATCAGCAGCAGTTTTTCTTGTCCTTGATAATGAGCTAAATATAAAATTTTTCAAAGAGCACTGTGCTATTACTGCCAGAGAACTGCCATTGTATTAATCTCTATTCCCCAAGAAAGCAGAAGGCGAAAGAACAGGTCATTAGCACGTGACTGCTTTCAAGAGGAGGCGTGCTGTCCTCTCTCATTAAGGTATCTGTATCAGAAAAAGAGAATAGAAATTTTAAAACAACTTAAATAGCTTCATACCCCAAAGCATGAAAAAATGCCTCAGCTAGGCTGTTTTTCTTCTTCATATATAAGTAGGGTGTTACAAAGACTTAAAGTACTGGTAGTTGTGTGTCAGGCTGAAAGAAGCACTGTTCTATGTACTGCTCTAGAAGCACGAGTTTTTATGTTTGTGTATTAAGACTTAAGTAGACCAACATGAACTTCCTGTTCTTAAAATATTCTTAGGTTTGGCTTGCTTAAAAAAGAGACAGCAAATAACATTATCTGTTTAGCTGATTTTTATATGTTGGTTAATAATTAATAAGCTGCCTGGCTGGTATGTTTTCAAATTGCTCAATGAATTTATAGATACTGATAAGAGTATGAAATAACAGTGATATAAATAGTGATATAAATAGGTAATCAAGCACAGAAGATAAACTATCTTTCATACGCATGTTTGATTACTCTCAAGGTACATGGATCTTACTGTGATTCTGTGCTGGCCATTTTATTTGGCTGTGGAAATTGCTTCTACGCACAAAGGTGAGGACAGTCTCTACATAGAAGTACTAGTGTCCTAACATTTCAGGTGCATGCCTCTGTTTTATTGAAACAAATGTCCTAAACATAATATCATAAAATAAAATCATCAATTTTATAATGTTTGTTTCTTATCCTGGACTGATACTTATCTTTACGAAAATAACAGACGTGATGCTCCTATGTTTCCAGCTATATTAGAAGAGAACAAACACTGCAGTAGCCAATAAGAATTGTATTCCTCCTCTCCTACTATTTAGTTTGTTTAAATGCATTCTTTTTCTGAGATGTGCTTTTAGTTAATTCACTTCCCAGTAAGTTCCATTGAATTTGGTCCCTGCTCTAAGAAAAGTTTGGAAAAGTTAGGCTATTCAAAAGAAGTAATATCTGGGAAACTCTTCCAGAGAAAACTGTGTAATGACAGTGTTGGATCATACTCTTTCTATATGCTGTGTTGAAATCATAGCCATCAGCTAAGCTTCTTTACAGTTACATGGTTTATATTAGCTGCACTTTTTATCCTCTGTAAAATTAGGTTTGACAATCTCATGCATGTCACGTGTCTATAGGTACACCAGTACAGTGCTCCACTATTGTACCAAACTTTTAGATGTATGAATTGGTTCTTGAATAGGTGTGAATAACCTATCAGCTCACTAATCTGTGTAGGTGACTCAAAATCACTGGTCTTTGTTAAATGATTAAAGCTAATTCTTATTTTTATTTTAATTTAATTAATATTTTATTTTTGAAAAATACATTTTGTTCTGTCTGGCTTACTCTTCCTTTCAGAAACTCTTCTTCAGAATTTTGGTGCATAAACAATGTTTGTACAATACAAACATTAGTTAGTGCCACAACTTTTCCTGCCATAGAAATTACATTTCCGATTAATATTCTAGCCCACGTTTTACTGAGTAAAACTATGAGTAGGCCAACAGAGATAGAAAACCTTAAAAACATCCTCTGAGATACTTGGGAAACTCAGAACAAAGTTATTTAGGGCATAATCAATGCTATTTTAGTCTTCTGGTGTTCAAATACTATTCTGCAAACTAGAGTCAAAAAGCCCTAAAGAGATAAAGCAGCCAATTTCCTCCCTATTAAACTGAAATGCTTGGAGAAAAGCACCTGAAGCACTTTAGCAATTTAATTCATGGATGTAAGTTATATTTGTTGCCTATTACTGCATTGTGCTTCAAGATCTCTGTTCTTTCTGATATTGTTAGAAAGATAGCAGTGAAGAGATATTAGTCTAACTAGGAACAAATTCAATTTGTACTCAAGTATCCTAAAATACTTCAGAAATGTCAGTATAGGGCTGTTTTGTGGTCCAAGGTCCTTATTCCATAGGTCTTATAAGACCAATCCATTTTTTTCATTGCTGTTAGCACAAGCTTGTTATTCTCCCTGATGACTTGATGCCCCACAAACTTCTGATAGCCTCACATCAATTCTAGCTGTTGGGGTCTGGGTAATCCTTAGCACTGTTGCAGCAACCATAATGTGCTTGAGAATTTGCATGGTATTTTCCACTTTTTTTTTTTTTTTTTTTTTTTGCTGCTTAAAGTATCTTTTTTTAAACTTTTTTATTTTTACTTTATCTGTTTTACACAATTTTATCAAGTAATTGCACTTGAATCAAATTAGATTCAGATGCCTGTGTAAACATGGAGAGCTTTCTCTTTCTTCTCTGTCTACTACTTTTCCCCTGTTTCAACTAGAATGCTAGTAGGCTCCTTAAACTCTGTATATCTGCTTAACTGTCCCTATAAATTTAACTATAAATTTGGTAATTTAAAGAATGCTTTTAACTTCTTATGGATCATTAAGCACCAGTACAATTTCTTGGTTATTATTCTACGAAAAGAAAAATAGATTAGGAACAAGAGAATGGCTTAAAACTAGTGGGAGCATATTTTCAGTAGGAAAAAGAAAATGGAACAAAAAACTCAGGAGCACTTTGGATTATGCCCTCAAATTATCTAAGAATGGTAAGAAATGCAAACACAGCATCTTCAGTTCAGTTTTAGTATTTGATGATTTGAATAAAGATTACCATTTTATGTATTTGTATTATGTATTTATTATGTATTTATGTATTATGAATTCAGATTTTACATCTTAAATTCATTTCACAAATGTTTGCATATTTATTTTCGTAAAAACTGTCTGGTTTTTGGAATTCTTTCATAGAGCACTTTTTCTTTTCTTTTCTTTTTTTTTTTTCCCCCCCATGGGTATTTAAAGAAGTGGAAAAAAAAATGTACCTGAGCTCAAGTTGGTTCTAAGGATTCCTCTTGTAATCTGCAGTAGCATAATCACTGATTTCAACTGCAGTGTTTTTCTGCAAGGATGGGAGCATGAAGGCCGGAAATAGTTTTGGGAAGCTGAGGTGTGTCATGAGTATTTCAGAGGGAAAGCTTTGGCTGTGTAGTGATTGAAACCTTTAAGAGCACTGCTGTTGACTATAGAACTTACCTACAACTTCTTTTGCTACAAATTCTTTTGCTTTCAATGACTATCCATTTTCCTTAATAAATAAAAGTGTGCCTCTTGGCATGCTGTTCTTCCCCCCAACTTTGCCCCTTATATTGCTCTGCCATGTATGTGTTGGCCTTGGATTGCTTTATTTTCTTACTGCGGGGGGAACAAGATAATGTTCTCTTCAGATAGCTTTCAGTGCTGTTGTTATAGTTTCAGTTTAGGCTCTAGTCATTCCTTCTCTCTCCTTATGGTCAGGACATGATGTAGTGATTCTGCTTAGACTGAGCGTGGAAATATCACTGCTTTTTTTTTTTTTTGCTTAAAAGGAAGTTCTGCATTTGGATCTGTGGGGGGAAAAAGCAATCTGAACTAGCATAGGATATGCTTGCTGTTAAAGTGAATATTTTTTTTAAATCCAAAAATGTTGAATTGCTGTATGATACTCCTGATGAATACTTTGGAGAAATACAATCTCCAAATATATTCACCATATTGAACGATGTTTCCTGTTCTGAGTGATGCCAGAACTTGCTCTTCCTTTGAGAAGTGAAGAAATTTTTAGTTATCACTGTTCTTTTTTAAACAAAACTTTGAAAAACTAGAAAGTCAAATACATGTAATATCAGGAGATGTTTTGAAGTTGTCAGTGAGCAAGATATATTCATTTGACAATAGTATGAGATCTTCCTTCTTTTTTGCATATTTCTAATTTTAATATGATTTAAATGCTGCACTTAGAGAAGAATCTGTAGTATAGATATTTTCAGATTTCACTGAAATGCTGTAATGAAAATGTAGTAGTGAAGTTGAATAAACTAGTTGCAATGGAAATCCTAAAGAACAATTACATTTTTCTTTGGGCTTTGGGTACTGATACTGAAACACAGAGGCTTTGTTGGTTATGGTGGGCTTTGGAAACCAGGATGTCTGTAATGGAAAAGGCAAAATTGCCCAAGAACTTACTTATCCTAAATTATTAACAACATAAAGTACACATTTTGAGAATTTTATAGTACTTAAGCTGAAAGTGAGCCAAAAGCAGGAGGTAACTTTTTTTTTCTTCTTCTTTTCCTCTATCCTTGATTCTTATAAAGAAAAATAGGCAGCATTGCAGCTGGCAAAATCTGCTGCAACTGACTTTCATTAATTTTGGATAAGAGCACTGTAGCAAAATCTAATGAGCAAGGAATTTGCCTTTATATATCTAATAGAAATGGTAACATAGGAGAACACTTGAAACTAAGTTTTTCCCTTCTAGTTGCGCACTAGCTGTGGACATTACAATCGTATAACATAAATTCTCTTTCTTACAGTAGTTCTCTTAATTATTTTTCTTATGACATCAACCTCTCCTTGACAAAAATATGTTTTAGTGGCAGCATCGTGCTTTAACCACAACATCAAATTGATGAAACTGTTTTTGTACTAGAAAATGTAGAAGTTCAGTAGTGAACAAGAACATATAACTGTTAAGCAATCTACATCCTTCTATGTTTCAAAAAATAAAATACTTAAAGCAGCAGGAGGCCACAGGAGTAGATTTTGTTTGTCTTTCCAAACAAATAATTGTAATGATGTCAGTGCTACAAAGAATACTGTCAAGGAAACCTTTTCTTTTATGAAAAAACAAAACAAAACAACTGATCATTGTGTAGTTCCTGAAAGTTTTCTTGAGTGATTATAACTGATCCTTGGTTTATGCTAGAGAACTCTTCTAAAAACAAAACCACTCTTGTATCCCCAAACAGTCACAGATTAAGTCTATGGCCAAGTAAAGGGTTTGTGTTCAATTAATGCATTCTCAAAGTGTGTGGCAAGTGGGAATGTAGGCAGAGAAAATGGTGAATGGGAAATGAACTGGATATAGGAGGTTTGAATGAAATTGCATATTGAGATGATGCTCTACAAAGGCTTTTGTGTGAGAGCTTTAATACAGGTATGGACAAAAGAGCAGGTGTAGCTAGATGTAAAGGTGCAGTGTGTATAATGCTTTATAAGTAAAACTCATTGGCTTTTATGATCACTTGTCAGCTTTGCTGGTCAGTGTGTGAAAATACAGAAAGACTCACTGAACCTATCCTCACCTATCCTATCAGGATAGTGGATGAGTTACAAAGAATGTGGCTTTCATTTTCATGGCTGGGTTTCTTAGGCATGTGTCACATCCCACCGATAAAGGGAGGAATAGTCATGTTTTCAGATTTCATGAATACCTTAATCCAACCAGAGGTAAAACAATGTGCAGAGGTCCTCACATAACCATCAATTTTAATGAGAATCTATATATAAAATTATCTCCAAAATACTGGCAATCTAATTTTTTGAACCTATCTTAATCTGTGTGGCTAAACTATATGACCTTAAGGAACCGAAATAAGTCTCACAAATACTTAACACCTTCATGACAGATGCAGCTTTTAAGAAACCAAAATAGGCCTCTCAATTACTTAATTTTATGAGGAAAAAAAGAATGAAAAGAGCACATTTAAGGAAAATGGAGTAAAAACAATAGTCAGAAAATGAACAGGAGAAAGACTGATCACCGGCCTGTTCCAAAGAGTTCCTGTGTTGGCCTGCTGTACTGGAGAAGGAATGAGGAGATTGTAGTCTCCAACCAGGAACAATGACCACCAAGAAGACAACCCCCTTGATCTCTTATGAGGCATCCTTTTATGCCTGCTACTTTTGCAGGTATGCTGCACCATCCCAAAGTTGCAAAAACAAGTTTGTCAGAAGTAAGTTTATAGCTAAAATTTTCTTGCAGGAAGACTAAGCCAGTTAGAGGACAGGATATATTTGCTGATATCAGCCTTCAATTGGTTCTCATGGTGATGGCTTTGCACTGCAAGATTGCTTGAGACGTATCAAGCACACCCCAGAAAGTGTTTTTTTTGTTGTTTTTTTCACAGCACGTATAAAAGAAGGCAGTAGCTTTCTTACACTTCCACAGAACTTATGTTCTTTGGGGAGTGGCAGAAGGGAAGAAAATATGTGTGTTACATTCATTTTGTTTTTCTTTCCTGAAGCATGCCTTTCCCATCTCGTGCCCAATTTTCTGGTGCTCCTATATGACACTCTTTATACTATAAAGTCATTTATGTGGCCAGTTCTTCAGATTACTTAAGGAAGTCTGAATGATAAAACAGTGGAATGTAAACTCTCTGTAAAAGCAGACGAAAAACCTTGGCCAACAATCACAAGTGGCAAAGGTGATAAAAGAACAGCAGTAGTTTAAGGAATTTATCTAGTGGCTAAACTGTCCAGCAATTTTTACTGAAGAATAGAAAGAAACAATTAGTCCTGGCCAAGGGTCAGGGCTAAGGTATTTTTCTTCTGACTAACACTAACTTCCATTTTGAATTGAGTACGTTTGGGCTAGTTACGTTTTTGTGAAGTAATTTTTTATTTGAAAGTAAAAATGTTATTTAGCTAAGAATTTTCAGTGCATTACTTGCATACTGAATTTCTTTTATTTTTGGCAAGTTCAAGCCACTGTGTAATGTTAGTGTAATTGGTTTGTAATGTTCATGACCCACTCTGGGATCATTCACAAGGAAAGTGTCTATAAACGTTAAAGATGACCTGTGACTAGAGCAGTTTATCCTATGCTGCTGAGAACTTCCCTGCAGTGTAGAAAATGGGAACTGGATCCCATTTAGCTCTTGCTTATGCACCTTTTGGCTGTTTGCGGTAGAGGAAGAAACAGTAAGGTTTTCAGCACCCTCTCTTATTAAACTGTTTTGTATATTTTTCCATTCACATCCAGATGTAGTTCAGTGTGAAGGTAAAGCATTATTCACTTTACTTTTAACAAGAATGCAAAAGAAAATAAGTGCATTTAGACGCTACAAAGACTGCTCACTCACGGAAGAGGACTGGGTATAGCTCTCCAGCATTGGAGAAGGGACACATAAATATCAGATTAATTTTTTTGTTTGTTTTATTTTCTTTTTGTTCTTGAGATAAATTTACTGCAGAAGTAAGCCATTACATTCTTAAGTATGGATCTGGGGAACAGGAGAGTTTCACTTCCAAATGTTTAAATAAATAATATATAATTGCCTCATTGCTTTTTTTTTTTTTTTTTTAATAAAAGCAGGGAGAAGAAAAAAAAATAGCATCATTTTGAAAAATTCCATAATGAATAATACTCTTTTTCAGTAAATAGTGTATTCTTCTATTTGCTGTGCGTATTTTCAGACAGTTATAGGAATAATCTCCTTTCAGTCTCCCATTATTTTACAGATATAATGTTGAGAAGTTATTGCTATGCCAAGATATCACCTTGATTAAAAAAAGAAAAGAAAAAAAAAGTAATAATAAACTCTAAAATATGTTCAGTTGAAAATCTGTGACATGCTTAGCAAGTTGTTGTTTGTTACTTTCAAGATGCCTTTAAGTCTACTGTTGTGATGATTGTGGTGTACAAAGTATAAAAGAGCACAACTTGGTCTCCAGATGTTGTTCGTAAGTTGAACTTTTGTTTAGAACCTCATGATGCTACTTTTCTGGAACAAAAGCCTAAGTTAGAATTTAAACTTCAGTGATGCTACAAGGAAACTTAAACCTGAAATTTGCTTTCAAAACAAAAAGACAAAAAACTCCTCACTAAGAAGGTTTTCAGCCTTGAATGTTCTAAATCTACATAATTTCAATCTTATTGATACAATAGTTTTCACAAAATTGTCTCTTCAATATGTACTACTTCTTATGCTAACCTTAAGTGTAACTGTTGGGACTATTCTCTGCTGATTAAGAGAGTTTAAAAAAAAAAGGATTGTGACATTATTTGATTCTAATTAATAAATATGGACATGTGGAAAAAAAAATACATGATTATAATAGAATTTTAAAAGTTTAAAAAATATACATCATTTTTCTTGCCCTTATGTAATTTACTGTTATTACTGTTTTTCATAATTTTTGCAGTTAATTGTCTTTCACCTAATTTTTAAGTCAGTGATGGGTATTTTGCCCTCTGCTCACTACTCAGTTGGCCTGATTAATCTTGAATAAATGGTCAACAGCAATTTCAGTCTGTGCTTCTCTTTACAAAAGGGTATTGAAGTCATACATGGAAAGGGTACCTGCAGGAACGTGGTTAACAGAGTTGATACGCTTCACTGACTGAAAAATAGGTAGGAATTACAGAGGCTTTACAGTGGATAGCACTGTAGGCAAGGTATGTGTAGCAAAGGAAAGACACTGATATTTCAGGGGGAACAGAACACATTTGAGTAGAGATGGCACGGTGTCCGTAACTGCATCCAGATCAATCTCCAGTGTAACAGTGTATTACTTGGTGATTAATATTACTTCATACATGGCTGAGACTTAATACTACCTCCCCTATGCTCTTCAGGGAGACTGAAATGTAAGGTACTATTTTGGGGCACCAAATAACTGAAAGAAAAAATTAAGATGGAAATTGCCCTTTCAAAACAGAGAAAGAAGGAAAGTATGTTTAAATTGAAATGAAATCCCTTTCCAAGTTGTTGCTTGTTTTGAAGCCTGCTAGTACTTAAGAATTTGCATTCTGAACTAATCATTAGGATATTCACAGTCCCTCATTATTAAAAGAACCACTTGAGCATCAACAGCTTCTTGATTTATCTCTTTGACATCACAACCATTTTTTTTCTGTCAAAATATTATTACTCCAAGTAAAGAACAAGCTTCTGAGATAATGAAAATAAGAAAAAGAGCGATAAAAAACTTCATATAGCAAATTTTGAGAATGTCAGAACTCTTACTGGGGAGTTGTTCCCAAAAGGAATCATATCTTTGATTAACATACATCATATACTTACAGCCAGTTCTACAGGAATCTTATGTTCACATTCGCAGTGTTCAGTTATTTACTGTGTATTGTAGCATTTTGAAGCACTATGCTTCAACAGATCTTGCAGGTCTTACCTTAAATTTCAGTGTTTTTAATAAAAATGACACACTTGAGATTGTAATAAGACCTGAAAACTTGTTCTATTTGGTTAGGCTCTTTTAATTAGTCTTTGAATTACTGGCACATCTCAAGCTCTAAGTCCTGGTCTTCATTATTGCCTTCTGTTATGTATTTTTCTTTACCTCATTTCTTTCCTATTATCATCCTTTAGGGGAATAGAAAATTGATGAAACGGTGCATATCTTACAAAATCAGACCTGTAAGTAACCAGCATTAATTAATAGCAGGGGATAGAAGTGTAACTAATGCTAAAGTAAACATGATTCTGGAAGCTGTTTACCTACTTACCAATTATTCGAATTCTGTTTAGGGAATCAACATGTGTCTATCCTTTCTGTAAATATTTTGTGTGCACAGAAATAGTGAAAGCAGTCACAAATAACAGCAATGAAGATTAAAAAAAGAAAAAAAAAATGTAAACACAGAATAGTCCATCTTTTAAGTTTATATTTGGGATGGGATATTTAAACCAGAAAATGTTCCAGGCTGTTTTTTTTTTTTTCCCTTCTTGTGATCTGTCTGATTATCAGGAAAATAACATCAAGACATTGAAATTTAAGATGTGAAGAAAACATCTATGTTGCTCAGAAGAAACAACCTATCATTGTTCTCAGGTAAAGAGAGAGGGTGATGAGGTTTTAAGTGTTTCAGAGCTTTTCAGAGTAGACTTCTCCACATCTCATCCCACTGTAAACTAGCTTTACAGACTGCCTTGCTCCCAATATTTTAAGCCACATACAGAAATCTACATACCTTTCTCAGGCAGGAAGAATCCTTCAAGAGCCTTACTACATTGAAGTCTGTAAGTTTAGAGGAGTGGGATAGACCTGTATAAGAACAGACTTTAGCACAAGAACAGTGCACATTTTGCTCGGGGATCACGTCTTGTTTTTCCCTCTGAGTAAACCTTTGGCATCGAAAGAAACTGCAGTCTTCAGAAAAGTCTGTGAAAGCTTTCTGCACTTCAGGGTAAATATATGTATACTCTTTCTTTAATTTTTGTCATTGTTTTCTCTGAACTTTTAACCCCAATTATTCTAGAAGAAAATAAGTGGTCATTTGCTGTTATTTCCATCTTGAGGTATAGACTCCTAGTAAATGCACTCTATATCTGGTCATCAAATGTGACATATCAGCAGGAGGCTACAAGTGTCTTAGGGTATTATTTGCATGCATCTCTTCACTGCTGTGCTGCAGATAAACGAATATTTGTTCAAGCTGTCAGTGTTCAGTTAATGCTTTCATTTAGCTCTCCATAAATATGAAGACTGTGTGGCACTTATTATATAATAATTCAATTTATTTCTTTTTCTTCAGTAAAAAGGTTTAAAAAAAAAAAAAAAACAAAAACTGCAAGTGCTGCAGCGCTATAGGTTTTGTCCTTAGAGTAGTTACATCAGTGGAATCCAATCTGCTCCAGAAGTAAAAAGTAGATTTACATCCACGTTATACATGTGAAGCTAAAAGGACTCTGGTGTGTAGGAACAGAGAAATAACCTGAAGCAAACCATTCTAACACCAATGCAGCTGCTTTCCAATGCTGCATGTTAATCCACTTGACTTTACATTCAGCTCTGTGTTACACAGCGATTTCTAGCTCAGGACTTGCTGGAACACATCCTCAGCCGAGGTAAAAGGATATGGGGGATCGTGCTTGGAGGCTGATTTTTATCGCCTCTGTTTGCAGCCTTGTTTTGAATCTGATCCTCCTCCTACCTCTTCTTGGTATAGGAGAGCTGGATTAGTGAAATCATAGAGTCATTTGGTTTAGAAGGGAGCCTTAAAGGTTATCTGTTCCAATTCCCTGCAATATCCCCTGCAATGAGCAGGAACATCCACAGCTCCATCAGATGCTCAGAGCCTTGACCAGCCTGACCTTGAATGTCTCCAAAGATGGGACATCTACCTCTCTGGGAATTCTGTGCCAGTGCTTGCCACGCATACTGTAAAAAACTATTTCCTTATATCCAATCTAAATCTCCCCTCTCTTAATCTGAAACCGTTTCCCCTTGTCCTCTGCCTTAGCTTCAGCTGGGATTAAATTGTTTTCTTCAGAGTTTCTGGTATAATGCTGTATTTTGATTCTAGAAGAAAAACTGCAGATAATACATCAATGTTTATAGCTGCTGCTGTGTACAGAGCCAAGGCCATTTGCAGCAAAGTTCCAAGAAGCTGGGAGGGAAAAGAATTAGGACAGCTGACTTGTTCTGGCCAAGGAGATATTCCACACCATATGAAATCACGTGGAAGGAATTTTGAAGGAGGTGGGAGTGCATCTTACTCTTTTCCATTGCTCAGGGAGCAAGCTGGGTATTGGTTATCAGGTGGTAAGCAATTCCTTGTGCATCACTTGTTATATACATTTATATATATATACATATTTATTATAATTATTATCTTTATCTTAGTTGTTTTTCAACCCATATGTTCTACTTTGTTTTTTCAATTCTCTCCCCCATCCCACTGGGAAGGAGGAATTGAGAAAACAATTGTGTGGTGCTCAGCCTTCTGCTGGGCTAAATCACAGCCTGCCATCACAGCAGACTCTGCTGAAGAGTCTATCCCCTTCTTTCTTACAGCCTCCCTTTAGATACTGAAAGACTGCCATTAGGTCTCCAGAAGCCTTCTCTTCTCATAAGGGTGTTGTTCCATCATTTTTGTGGCCTTCAACTGAGGGTATCTGATGGGATAAAACACTCTGCTGTGACTGGTGCTGTCAGCTGAAGGTCACTAAGAACCCCATGGATCTTTCTGTAATCTTAGGAGGGACTTGCAAGAGTGATTATTTCTGGAACATAGCAGATGTCCACTCCTCTTAATGCTGCCTGAGGTAAAAGCAGCTGCTGTAATGTGTCCACTCTGTCTTTCCAGCTTGAAAATGCTGCATTACCATGGTGAAGGGAGATTTGTACAGCATTAGCCACCTAGGAGGAGTACAGGAAGGGGGAGACAGGGATTTAATTTAGGTTAACTAAATGAAGGGACAGCCTAGGGTGAGCTTTCCTTTTCTACATTGTATATTTGTGGGGGAGAAAAAATATCTTGTTCACCATTTTAGAAATGGCCTGTATATGTACTGGGTTCATTACACAGCACCCAGCCCTAATGATTGCTGGGGAGGATGTGGAGAAATGCCTGGTTGAGTTCTCCTTCCCCAGGCTAAGGAGCAGGTTCCTTGGCAGGCCAAAGCTTCTCTAGGGCAGAAGGAACAAAGCTTTTCTAAGAGTTCAAGAGGACATGGAGTTCAACAAAGACAGTGAGTAGAATGTCTGTACTAGAAAATAAAATGAAAAGAACAGTATGATACTAGCTAGAGGGGATGTCTTTTCTGCTTCATCAATGATTTCTCACATTATTGCTTTGATATATCTTGTTTCAGGTCAGTAGTCGTGTCGTAATGCAAGTCATCTTTAAAGACTGTTTGTCTAGGCAAGTGTAAAAAGCTCATCTTACAGAAAATTAGGGACAACTCTGTCTCAAAGTTCTGAGTGTAGCTATGCTTGGAAGAAAGATCAGGAATTACTGGAAATAGGGAGAATATAATCAGGGAGTGCTAAGCTGGCAAAAGTTATTACTATTCACTGGATAAAATATGTACAAAATTTCATGTGCCCAGTTATCATTGATACTTTTCTGAGTTTGTTGTTGTTTTTTTTTAAAAAAAGCATTTAATTTTCAAACAGTCAACTCTCTTGAATTAGTCAGAATTAAAATCCATATGGAGATGTTCATATATTCAGTGATGACCCTTGGTTTCATGCTCTCTTTCTTTCAGTATTTACACCTACCTTCAGAACATCTTCACAACATGCTACATACATAGCATAAGAAATTCTAGTTCATCCTACTTCTCCATAGGAATAAGTTTTAAGCCTCTTCCTTTTGTAGGTTATAGTCAACCTAATAATATACAAAATTAAATTCACATATCAACTAAACAGTAACTTTGCCTTGTCCTTGCACTGTATATTTCCATCACTTTTAAGTTGTTTACTAGAATATATCCAAACAAGGTTTCTTATTTTCTTCTGATGAGATCTGAATTATTGAAAAATTGCATCTTGACTGCAAAACTCACAGAGAGTCTGAAAGAACCTAAATCTATTCCAGACAGTATAAATAATTCATAAATTCATACCCAGTTCTTCTGTGGGGATGCCATTGCTTATTTACAGCACACTTCAAGGGAAAGAAGATATCTCATTTTATTAACGTCTCTCTGCTTTTAGATAAAGCTGGACATAGTTTCCCATTTACTTTGAAGAGCAGTAATCATCTTTTTTTCTTCACTTTGTTCTTCATTTATTAACTTAAATTAACAAATTTGCATAGATATATATTTTTAAAGCATGCTCCAATCAAGAAGATAATATTATGGGTGTTATCTGATGTGGTCCTTTCAAGATGAGAGCCTGGAGAACAATGTGGGAAAGATCATACTAGATTTTGGTGTTGTTGTGCCTGGCAAAGGACAGTAAGTGTGTCCACAATAACTTTCAAGGTCTTGGTATTTGTTTTCTTTCTGCTATATTCTCTGCAAACCAAAATTTCCCAAATGTTTTCAGAGTGAAAATCACATACTTAAATATTTAATGCAGGACTCTTCTTCATAACTGACCAGTAAGTTCAACCTCTCTTAGCTAGTGCCCTGTATAAGTATTCACACTGATTACCTTCCATGAAGTCTTTTGATACTTCTGCTAACAAGTGTAACAGGCTTGTTAGCTTGTTCATGTAGTCTCCAACTACTGTGACTTATTCCAATTGATGAAAGAAAGGAGAAACTGAGAAATATGTTGTATGCACTAACCCATGCTTTGTATTCTGCTATATTGGTAGAGATAGACTTGTGGGAAAAAGTTACATGCAAGCATCTGACTTCTGAATCTGTTTTTAATATTTAGATTAGGCAAGTCTAAGAGCTAGTGTAAACTTACTGGTCTTAATTGTTATACTTAATAAGGACTTAACTTATTCTTTTGCACTAATTGTGATATGTTTGCATGATAACTTACAGGACTAATACTGAAAGGAAAACTGCTGGTGCTGCTTGTTATATTGACACTTGTAAGACTGTTCAGATACCTAAATTAGTAATTTCAAAGCTAGATTTCTGTCTTCTATTTCTCTCTTGTAGATGTAAATTCAGATGAACCCTATCAATTGAGAGAACAAACTACTGCCAGTGTAGAACTATTTGTCTTTGCTCAGGGTATATAGATATTGATAACGTTGTTCCAGAGAAAATGAATCAGTTTAATACTGGAAATTACAGGATAACTTGCTCGATGATGTACTTACTCATTGTCCCTGCAAATGTTCCTTTTCAGGAAGGTTTCTGTGATGATTAGTTTTTGTATTTTAAGACACAGATGTAGATATTCTTCATAAAAATCTCTAACCTTTTTTCTGAGTGTCAGTGCTTTTGGGGGACTTATCTTAGTTTGTATCCAGTAATAATGTTTCACAGGTTAACCAAAGTCTGCAGAGAAGTTCTCTGGGCCCTTTGTGTTCATTCTGCAGTAGCACCAAGTGGGTATTTCCAATAGTTACTTCATGCCATGTTTCTTTTCCCTCAATTTCCAGTTAACTTAGGCTTAAGATGTATTTTGTTAGAATCCTTGTTTTCTGAAATGCTCCCCGAACTAGTCCTCCTCCACTGAGGGTAAGTCTGTCTTCCTTCAGATTTTCCCTCTGTTCTCAAGGCCTGTGATTCCTAAAGGCAAATAAGACATTCGACATCTCAGATTTTTTTTCTCTATTCTTCCGTGTCCTTCCTTTAATGTTTATATATTTTTAGAATCCTTTTTTATTGCCCTTTGCATCCCATGCCAACTTCAACTCCAAATCAACCTTGGTTTTTCTAATACTTGGTTTTCCTCCTTACATGATCAGCCATCAAAGCTATACTTCTTCTGGAGTATTTAACAATGTGCAATTAAATAGCGATATGAAAACTACATGAGGAACATGTATATTTAAGAACAGTTTTTAAATATAGAATCGTAGAATCATTAAGGTTGGAAACGACCTCTAAGACTATCTAGTCTATGGCTGTCCAACCATTTGGCTTGCCGGGCTGCACTGAGTGAAGAAGAATTGTCTTGAGCCACATGTCTGTAGGTCACTCCAAAAGTAATGCTTCCCTTTTTTTTTTTTTTCCAATGGAAATGACAACAGAGCACAATATGACAAATGACAACGTAGAGCACAATAACAATGTTTATTAGAGCAACTTCTCAGCTGCAGAACACTATTTTTCAAAATAGTCAACACCATTAGGTGTTGTACTTCCCAGGGCACTGGAACAGGCTGCTCAGAGAGGTTGTGGAGTCTCCTCTGAAGGACCCACCCGAACACTTTCCTATGCAACATACTGTAGGGAATTTGCATTACCATAGGAGTTGGACTCCCTTCAAAGCCCTAGAATTCTGCGATTTTGTTATTTTCACCAGTGGTGAAAAAAGGCCTGCATGCCATGCTTGTCAAAACCTGTTACAGTGGAGGTGACACACTTCTGTTGTTACCACTGCTGAAACACACTTCCTCACTATGCTCACGTTCACTGTTTGGTCTCCAGAAACATTCAGCAAATGCCAATGTATGTCAATAGCTACAATTTTTTTCACATGGAGGAGTTCAGTGATTTCCATGTTAGATGCCATTCTATCAGACTGTCCCTCTGCTGCCATTTGTCACACGGCAACAATATGTTACAGAATATTGACAGAAAGATTCAACCTCTACTGCCACACCACTGCCATCTGCCTTTGACCTCATGGGCCAGAGTAATAAAACAGGAAACATTGCTTTCAGAGCAGCTCTCATAAAGGGTATAATATAGTAAATGTATGTTAAATAACAAAGCTTATTTTAGTATATAATACTTTTATTAAAGCATTAAAAAAAGAGACCAACAAAAAAAATCCTCAAAACTACTGGCATATTTGGTCTTGTTTTTGTGAAACTAATGAAGATTACACCTATCTAAGCCACGAGCGGCCAGTTTCTTCAGAATGTTATAGGAGAGCATGTTAAAAGCTTTGCTAAAGTCTAGGTAGACTATGTCCGCACTGTTTACATTTTGTTCACTTTTGCCGATAGGAGATATTTCCCATCTTATAAAAAGTAAATATGAGTGAATTTCAACTAAGGTTTAATATTACCTATCCAAATTCAGGGCTTATCCTATGCTTTATAGTGGAGTTCTTTCAGTTACACAGTGGTAAAACAGGAAGAAGCGTATATCTTATTGCCTAGTTGTCAGAAAACAAATATTAGAGGATTTTGACTGGCATTCCTCCCTAACCCATGCTATTTAAACTCAAAATATTATTCTCAAAGTTTAGTGACTATGCATCTTCTCTATATTAACAGTAATGGAAAGAACATTGAACAAAGGTCATAAAGCAGCATCGTTTACCTTGGAAATACTAAAAGATGACTTGGGTTTTGCCAATTTTTTTTTCTTTTCCCTGCTACGTAACAGTGTTTTTTATTTGATGATGTGTTTAAGGAAAAATACAAATTCATAGCAGCTGAGGTTGTTCTCTTACAGCTCTCTGCCTGCTTATGGGTCTACTTGTTTCACTAATGCTAAGTACTAAAGTCTTGGGTTTGTTCTTCTGAATATTACATTTCAAGAGGTACTTATTCCTTTCTTCTGAAATAAGTTCTCTTCTGACATAAATATTTCATGATTTACAAAAAAGGAAAGTAGTCTGGCCTGATAAGAATTGAATATTCTGAGACTAAATTTGCATCAAGAAGATATCAAAACAGTACTAACAGTCTATTTTTAGTTAATGTATATATGTATACTGTATTTTTAGTTAATGGTTCAGATAAGGGAGGAAAATAATCATTTTCTCAGCAGGCTTTTTTTTTTTTTTTTTTTTTTTTTTTTTTGTGACTCCATTCTCTTTCTGACTTTTTGCTTCTCTTCTGGAAAAGTGTTCAGCCTTCTATGGCATTCATCACCTTGATACATTTTTCACATATTTAAAAATTAGGAAATGGTTCTCTGACTTTCCTCTCTATTTACCTGTTGTAGTCCAGTCTAATCTCTATCTTGGACATCCACAGAGGGGATGCTTGTAGATATTTTCTTTAATTCAGTTCAACTTTCTTTCCCGGTCAGGCCAGAGGGGGGGGGGGGGGGGGGGGGGAAATTTATCTTCTGAGGCCCTTTTTCCTCAACTTGTCTTCTTCAGTCTACTTCAAATCTTGCCTGAAACGTAAACAAAGTTTTCTCTACATGACTTTTACTGAGTTTGCTAATGATTCTTAATATTTTCCTATACATTTAATCATTTGTTACCTTCTCCCACAGGTTATATTCTGCTACCTTTTTATGCGTTCTAGGAATGTAGATTTATGCTTGATCGCACATCTTAGACTTTCAAAAGTAGTAGCAAAAAGAATATTGAGATGACAGCCCTCACATTAAACCTACTCTAGGTGGCCCTGCTTTGAGCAGAGTTCTGTATTAGATAATCTCCCAAGCTCTCCATCATTCTGTGTGGAGATCTAAGGAAGGATGGAAATACACTGTACCCTGGTTCCACAGTCTTGCTCTTCAAGACAAGTTATATTGATTGTATGTCAAAGCCTCCCTGAATGCCCTTTTCTCACATCTGGGAACTAATGAGGAATAAATGTGATCTTAGCACTGCCTTCAGCCCTGTTTACTGGCTTGATTGGCTTGAAGTAGGACAGAGTGAATGGTAAGTCACTGAGGATGTCTTCCAAAACAAATATGCTCTCAGAAAAAGAAACTGGGAGGGAAAACTGTGATTGAAATGTCTTTCTGTGCTATAGTGACTCCCACAATAACTCATGAGTTATTAATACCAGAAGTAGTAAACATGCTGTCTGTATTTCACAACTGTGCCTAGAGTGACACCATAGCCTACAGCATGCCTGGTAGAGTCCAGACTTGCATTTTTTTGTGTCAAAGCATCCACTGAATCCACCGATGTGGAAATAGGAAATAGGTCCACAGCCCTTCAGGGATTAAAAGACTGTCTAATTTCATTTCAGTGGCTGATAAATGTTCATATTCAAATAAACTGCAACATATTCCACATGTTTTCAACTGGTACAGCTTCTGTTTTGTGCTGTTATATAGAAGGCTTCTACTAAAATTAAAAATCTGAATCTCTTTTGATCACCTTCTCAGAAGCATTTGTTAAATAAATGCCTGTGTGATCAAACTGCTGTACAACTTGTTTAGTTTAGATACATTGTTTTAAAACCCTTGTGGACATATCTTAATCCTTTGTGCAATGTGGTAGTCTTGTGGTTTATTTTTCTTTGTTTCCTTTTTCCTCATAAATGGTAAAGAACGCATTCACATATCCTGATTCTCACTTCACTGCCACCAGTACACAATTATCTTTTGGGGGAGAGGTGGATGTGTGTGTTCATTTTGTACAGAAAAGAACAAGAACTAGCAGGATTGTTTTTCTTAGGTAATGGTAGATGTACGCTCCTGAAACAATCACACTTTTTGTGACCTTAAGCAACGCTTTAGTGGAGAGTTCTGTGCACATGATATTTATTTACTCAAACCCACTCACTCAGATACTTTCCTTACTCTGCCTTATTATGTTTGAACAAATTAATTCCCTATTTTCTTTGTGCCCTCTCTGTTTATCTTCCTCTCTCCCACTTCCTCTGTGTGAATCTAGAAATGAATGGGAGTTATTACAGAGGACGCTTGAGATTCAGTATCATATTGCTAATCCTAAATACTGTTATGGTTTGAGATACAAGTGATTGCCTGTATAAATTGCTCCTTAGTCAGATAACTTGCAATAATTTGACTCTATCAGAACTGAAGTTTCTATTCTGTTGAGAGAATAGAAAATACTTGGAAATGTTTATGCTTGATTTTGTACTCGTAAAGTAAATCTGATCTTGCTTCATTTCTAGACACCTTCAGCTTTGTATTAAGATCTTACCAGTTTATATAGAATGGTTTAGAACATAAAGAATACTGTTTTTATAGTTTTTTACTATTCTAAGTTCTTGCAACAAATGTGTGTAGGAGGAGAAATATTTCTGTTTGTTCTCTTATTCATTCTAAACAGTTCATAAGGACTGGCTAATCTGGGTTCTGTCTTACTTTGGTGTGGTTGCTTGTACTTCTTAGTCAAAAACGTGCTTGAAATCATCTGTATGTAGGAATGCCAATGGAACTTATTCTGTTAAGTCTCTTTCAAAGCTAGTTTGCTTATTTATTTACTTTCACCTTCAGTAGCCAGCCTTTCAAGCTAGTCTCTGATACTTATGAGAGCTCAACAGTGAAACTACCTGTTGTTTCAGGGTACATTTGGATCTGAGAGACAGTATGTGCCAGGAGTAGAGGCAAGCAACTATTCACTCAGGACAGCACAGAGGCGTACACTTAGATAACTCCGATAAGTTGCAAGCAGAATCTCCCTAAGCAAGTGCAATATGAACTCTATTAAGCTGATAGAGATGCTCCATAAGTAAGCGCAATATGACTTACCTTCCAGTGACAGACAAAATGCCAAGCAGAAGAGAAGGAACAGCAATGGGCTTGGTAGGAAGTGCAATTTTCCCCAAACGACTTTTTTTTTTTTTTTTTTTTTTTTAAACTCGGGATTATTCCTTGGTCAGGAGCATTAGGTCCCTGACACACCTGTTCAAGCAGATTCCCTACTTAATTATTTTCTATGAAATTTATAAGCTTTCACAGTTAATAAAATTAAAATATTGTAAAGAAAAAATAATTTCAGGAGAAATGGATAATTTATTTTTTAAATCTTTTCTGCTACAGATCTCCTCTGAGATGCTGTGAAAATCCCTTAAATCAGTGCTCAGGGAAAAAGAAAAAAAGTATCTGTTTCTTCCCTCCCATTGTCAGATGATATGATTGAGGATTGTGAAAGCTTCTGCACATAACAATGTGCTTAAAACAAGCCTGCTTTCTCTCCTGATTTTTTGGACATCCTATCACTTTTTTTCCCCATATACGAAATATAGATAATACATTTTTTCTTATTTTGAATATTTTCATTCTGACAGTAATAAGGACTAAACACTACACAGTTAATAAGAAAGGAAACCATTCTGGATGCTCAAAAGACCTGGTTAGTGTTATGAAAATAAAGCATGAAGTCAATGTTGGAAATTCATTTTTTTTCAGTGAGCAGAGCTACTGATGCAAGGAAACTTCTAATGGAGAAAAATAATTGGTGATCACACAATATCAACACAGAAACATGCGTGCATGCTTTAAAATGTTAGCACGTCTTGATGTGCAAGAGCTTAACATCAGAGGTATTTAATTTAACGTCTGTAATTTTCCCTCCATGAAATGTTATTTTGACAAGTTTCCACTTCTCTTGCTATGCTATGAAAAAAGATTAGCAATAAAAAAGTCAATACTAGGTTATTCTTGTCAAGTGTCACAGTGTGTGCAAGGCATTCTGGAAAAAGATAGAAGTGCATTTTCTTCACACCGATTTTGAGGAATGGTACTGTAAGAATGCATTAGGAAATAGACAATCCCTTTAATCTTGGAGATTTCACATACTCCTGCCTCATACAGTCACTTTTCTAGTTGCTGTCTTCACAGAGTTGAATTTGTTTGACTCTGTTAAAATTGAAAGTCATAGAAAGGAGCAAAGTAGGTATCTGTACTAATCAGTATGCAGAGGAGGGAAATGGACTCTGAAAAGTAGAAAGAAAATCAACCTGAAGCCATATTGTTGATGAGAGGCCACCTTGACTCTCTGACAAGTACAAAAGAATCTCTATGTCATGTGAAATCTCTACAGAGTAATTTTGAAGTAGTGAATTTGAGAAAAACCATGGGACTCTAGGCCAGCTATCACATTGAGTATGAATTATTAATTTCTCTGCTTGTGAAAGTCTTATTATCAATCACAGGTATGTGATATTTGGTCCAACTTGATATGTTTGTTGTACTGAAGGAAAGCAACTCCTGTAATTCATACTTTGGTTTTAGTTGTTGTTGTTACTTTTTTTTTTTTTTTTTTTTTTTAACTGAATTCAGTCATTGAGAGGAAGAGATGAGAAGGAAACAAAAGTATGTTAAGGGATTCTTGTATTTATTTGAAGATGAACAGAACATTTTGGAAAAAGTACAACTTTTCTCCTGTCCAGCTGACATGCCACAAACCAGTACATTTTCTATGGAAGTTGACAGTGCACAAGGAAGGAGTTGGGAAAAAAAAGAACAACTTTAAGTATGCAAGCTTGAAACCTATTAGACTGTCATGTCACAAAAGACTGTTAGGATAAAGTTTAGGCTTTATTAGATCTGAAATTGGTTCCTGTGTCCTGAATGTCTCATTCCCTTGACATTACAGATATTGTTTTTTGAAACTTGAAATAGTTTCAACAGAAGTGATGGGGATGCTCTCTCTCAAAGCAAAAGTCTTTTGCAAAAGTCTATTTTGCAAAACTAACTAAACACAAACCAGTGGAATTCAGAACCTATCAACACTTTCAGTAACCTTCTCTGTTGCTTTGGCAAACAGTTTTTAGTGTGGTTGCCCTGAACCCTTATGATTAAAGTAATAAATACCTACATAGGTATCTAATGTAGATGTAAATGCTGACTTTTAACAAAAAGCATACAAGTAATTTTGAAAGTAGGCATTAATACATAAGATTTATTAATTATGAGTGTCAAGTCTAACTATACTCAACCCAGGATGGCAGGACCCTATACTCTTTCAAAGCAGTCTGGGGAATCCCTACATTTTGCTTCACTGTAAAGTGCCCAGTTAATGAGTGATGAAGTACTGCTACTGCAAAGAATCAGTACTGTACTGGCATTCACGAGTCTTACTAGCACATTTTAACAAGTGGTTTTGATATATCAGTTCTGTAGAAATTTGAACTTTGATAATAAAATTGAAAATCCCTCCAATTAACTATTTATGACTATTTCTGTGGTTCCTTCATGTATCTTCGTTTTAGATGTCTTGTTATTCTTATTTAAAGACCTGCTTTGTGCTACATGTTCCGAAGGAAGAGGAATGAATGGGTAGATAATAATGGGAAGACTCTGAAGAAAAGCTTCATGCAGTGTACATTTGAAAACATTTGCACCTGCTCAGATTATGCAGAGCACCCGACTCTCATTTTCATGACAGTTGTCTATCTCTGACATCTTTTGTTTTAGTCTAGAAACTGCCCCACAAGAAACCAGAAGTCTTTGCATATAATCAATTTTGTTTATTCATATCTGTATTGTTCATGTGTGTTTGTGTTACAATTTAATAGCTGTCTTTGCCATGATTACTTATTCCTTTGTACTTGAATGCATTGATTTGCTTCATGTCGCTCTTGTTTAGTTTAGTTTTTTAGTCTCTCCATAGACTTTCAAATAAGGTTGTCTATAAGTGTAGATACCACACTTACGTGTGTGGTGAATGTTTTTTTTTTTAGAACAACGTTGGTTTGTTCTAAAAATGTTTTAAAGAACAAAACAACAAAAATTCAACTGCATAGAATCAATCAAATTGAGTGGTTAGTCAATAGAAGATCATAACAGAAGAGGAATATATAACCTTGAGTCACTAAGTCAGCTCAAATGCAATACAGATAGAAAGAAATTAGAAAATCATTCTCAACAAGCCAAGGAAGAGAATGAAACAGACATATTTTAGAGCATGGAAATGTTTTACAGTGTCAGAGAAATCTAAGATTTAAGCAATACTGCAATCTTTTTTCTTTTTTTTTTTTTCAGTAGTGTCTAAATTTTAGAGTTTAATCAAGTTTAAACTAAACTAAACTAAAACTTAATTAAGTTTATACTAAAGTTTAATTAAGACAATGTTTAACCCCATTGCTTGTGTACCATATTGTGAGATAATTAAATTGTCCTAGAAAAAGCACATTTCAGAGCATGACTATTTTTTGTTTCTATTTTCCACCTGCAGTTTTGTAACAAATGTAGGGTTTTTTCATTTATTTTATACATGTTTATTTCAATAAAGAAAAATTTCAGGTAGTGTGTTTAGAATGATTTGCTGTTTTCAGGATGAGACTAATAGATTGATAATGCATTTGGAGTAAAATTTAAGGAAGTGCAGCTGAATTAGTATCTAGAAGAATCAAGCCCCCCTTTGACTAGTGCCATGTTTATTAAAATTAAGAATAAATAAGCTTTATTTTCTTTAGAAGAGATACATGTTTTATACTTGTAGTTTCATAACCTGCTCACTGTTTGGAAGATACAGTTTTAGATCTAAAGTAGCTTGCTTTGAAAATAAATAACACAAAAGCAAAACATAAAACCAACCAACCAAGTCTCCTTCCAAAAGAAAAATTAAGATTATTTAATGTTCAAGACGTGGTGGATGGAAGGTATAGAAGTGTAAAACTTAAATCACTTTTAACTTTTGAAGTATTTAGAATATTTCGCTGACTCTGGTTTTCAGCAGCACTCATTCATGAGTTACATTAGTTATAGGAGCCACAGTCATAGTAGAGGGTGTCTTCTACAATATAGATAATATATTACAGGGACTTTGCATATGAATAATGCAAAAGGTTTGAGTGGTTCAATGAGGGGAGAAGAGGCTATTCAAATGGATTCTTCCACTAACAGGTTTTAGGGGTCATTTCTAAAGATTTCACCCTAACAAATTGGTTGCATTTAAAAGCCTAATAAAACTTAAAGCTGTGCTACTAGACTGCATCAGTTCTTGGTACAATGGTTTATTTTAAAGCATTTAAACTGTGCCTGTCAAGTAAATTACATACCCAAGAAATACAACTGACAAGTGCATTGGATGGAATGTAGTCTTAGCTGCTTTGAATTTTAAGCACTATGATACACTACATGAGAAGCTTTATAATGAAAAACATCCATTTCCTTTTTGAGAAATGTTTGCGTTATTTTGAACTCTTGTTCCAGCTTGTGATCTAACTCTGAAATCATTTCAAATTTATGTCTCCACGTAATTTTTATGGTTCTCTTTGCATTCTTGCATGGCTTGTTAGTCTTACCAATTTTTGATTTTATATATAAACGTGTATTTTACTTTTTATTTATATTACTTGTTATTTATTAACTGGGGGGGTAGGAGTGCAAGTTGTGGATCTCAGACAAAAATGCGGAGTCTTCAAGGTAAATTAGTGGAAAATACTTAGTGTATTAAGAGATCATATTTCAAGACAGTACACTTAGGTAGCAAAGCAGCACAGTGGATTTCTTGTTACTTGTTTTTCAGACTAAAGCAATCTTTAGTACAATTCACAAAACCTGATAGTTTGTCTTTTCAGTGATTGCCAAGAAGTTTAGCTGCTTTTTGTAGTAGTTACGTAATGACTCCAGGTTATTTAAGATTATGTGCTGTACCTGAGCTATCATAAGTAAATAATTTGTGTACAGTATTAATTGCAGTAAATTTTGCTGTGGAGCATTTGGTGGTCATGTAGCAAGAAGACAGCAAATGGCAGAGGTCTTAGTTTTTGCTGTTCATCAGACTTTTAAATATCATTACATATGCTGTTTTGAATGCAGAGACATCAAAGTGATCTTTCTTGTTGGCATTGTTACAGAAGGCCAAAATTAATGATGATAAAGGTAGAATGTTATTCCGAACTTTTGTCTTTGAGGTCTGGCTGTAAAGAATGTACTAAAAGCATGAGACTGAACAAAACATAACTTCCTTAGTTTAAAGGCTAATTGAGCAGGAATTCTCCTAGCTGCAGAGCTGTCAAGTATGAGAACAGCTTGAATGCATGCGGTGAAGGCACACGAACCCATGGAAGCAGTATGAGCAGCAACTTGAGCTTAAGCCAAAACAAACTCTATATGTAGTATCTATGTAGGCTATATGTAGTATCCCAAGCCTGTTTCTACTAATTTCCTATCCCATGGCAGAAAAGAGTGCTCTGCTGAATAGCGTGCATTCTTATTGCTTTTCAGTGGTAAGGATTAACAATACTAGATTATTGATCATTGTAATGACCTTTTTGAGTGTTTTAAAACTACTGTTGTAAAGGTGAGTAAGGTATTGGACTAATTTACAAATTTTGACCTCTGTGGCTGGAGTGAATTTCAATAGCACCGTTTGATAATGTGGTAAAATATGAGTGATAGATTTCAATATGTCCTATAAGGTATTTACAAAGATATTTTAAGATACAAGACACTGCTTGACAAATTTGTATTTTCTGTTTTGCTGTATGTTTGTTGGTTGGTTTGAAATCAGAATATTCTATGGGAAGAGTTCTAGGTACTTTGAGCACTTCTAGAAAAACAGGGAAGTGCTTTGTGATGTATTTCTACAAAAAGCCTGAAAAGTGGGGAAAGGCAGGAGCCCCTGCTACAGTTGTTGTTGGAATTAAGTATATGGACTTCTTTCTTAGGTTATAGACCAGTATTAAAATCCTCATACTCCAGTAATGCAAGTTCAGGTGCTTTCCCTGCACTGTTCTTTCAGGAATTTCCAGAGGAAATGTAAAAATATATTTTCTCTATTGTTTGGCAACATAACACTGGAAATTACATGGATCTTAAAGATGCAGGCAAACTACATCTGTCACAACTTTTCCACTTTCAAAAAATCTTAGCATTCTTAAGAAAAAGATTTTTTTTTTCCTCTGGAGAGTTTTGATATGGATGCAATTTTTATTCTGCTCTGTCAACCGAGAGGCAACCACAGGACTGCTGATGTATTCTTTTTTTTTTTTTTCTCTTGACGTTTAATCTTAGTTTAATCTAAGAACTGTATATTGTTGGTCATCAGGTGGCTAATCTGATATACAGTTGTGCCCTACCACATGCCTGTATGATTTTTCAAAACAAGGAATTATTTCTTAAAGTTGGAGAACCTTGGTGTTATTTACATGAGTCAGGAATTTGAGTCAGATTTGAATCAGAAACATTAATTAGGAGAAATAGTCTGTTCTTCCTCATCATTTTAACTGAATGAAAAGACAGTGACTGCTTTTTCTCCTTTCCCCTGCTGCTTCACATAATGAAAAATGTAATATTGTTAATGAAAGGTAAAATGAGCAGGGAACTACTTACACCTGTGTTTGCGATAGCATTAAGAGCTTAATGAAGGTGGAATCATCGTTACTGATGAAATTCAACTGATTTTTATTTAATAAAATGCTTTTGTTCTGTAGCGTAATTGCAGTTTTAATTTTTTTTTTTTTTTAAGACATCAGATTTATTGAGTGTTATCTTTACTTACTGCTCTCAAGATATTGCTAATTAAGAGGACAATATGACCCCTTTATTCAAGGCTAAATTCTACTGAGTTGACAGGAATTGTTCTCTTCTGAGGTTTACCTGTATGGATCTATAATCCAAGATAATTGATTACGTTTAAGTAGAAAGGGAAAGAAGGAATTTCACCTATGTGGACTGTTACCTGTCACAGATAAGCAACAGTTAAAGCAACAACAAAGTTTTATTTAGCATTTTTATGAATTGTCTGTTTTTTTTCCCCCTATTTTGACTTTCTTCATGCTGCAGTCTGATATGCAGTCCATGCTGAATAAATCAGCTGACATTGCAAAGTGAGAAATGTACCCTGTATCAGCTTCTTAACATAGATGAAATTGATTGTCAAAAATGGTGGGAAAGAAGAAATATTCAGACTGCAGACATCCTTAGAGGTTTCCAGGGAAGTTTCTGTCTCAGTGAAATCATTTAAAGATTATCCTTTTGAGTGTGGTCTGCCTGTAAATTGATTTCACAACCTGGTGGACATAAGGTCATGATCACAAAGAATATGAAATAAGAATGTTTGTTTAAATGACAATAAATTGAATGTCACAGCTTTTTTCCTCTCTTTTTATAGTAATTGTGATGCAGCTGTTGCATTCATTTTGCATGATAAGTAATATGCCTTCTTTCTTTTGTTACTGATAATCTGACTTCAAACAAATTAAATAGCATAACAAAATTGCTTCTTTTAGTCTTTCCTATAGGTTGAATACATCAAACTTATATATCAAGATGTTCACATAATCTGAACGTTACAGTAAGAAAAATGCAGACAAAACCATTCCTTTTGCAACATTTTATTCCTTGTCCCAGGAAAATGCCTATTGCCCTCTTGAGGCACTGAGAATATAGATGAAAGAGCTAGAAAAATAAATGCTAATTCACCAGGGCACTACACTGAAGATTAAAGAAAGGTAGAAAAGGAAGTGTGACATGGTTTTAAGAATAGGTTTAGAAATCATGATTTCACTGTAGAGCCCTGTGATTACTGAGACATTTGCTGTAAGTGAATTAATTCAGTTCTCCAGGTTGGATTCTAGGAAGGTTGTAGAGCTTGTTTAGTGTTTTGAAATTCTCATATAGAAAGACAAGATAGTGAAGTCCAAAAATACAACAAATAAGGCCAACGTGCACATAATTTTGCACTGACCATTGTTACCTTTGCACTTCTTCTCACTGCTATTATGCAACCAAATCTCTGTGAACATTTAAGAACTCCAGTTTAGAACTATGAGATTTTTTTGTAGTTACTTTCTATGCAAGACCAGGGATCAGATCCATATCCACTACCCTGATAAATTTATTTCAGCTTATTTACTCCAATTGTGGGACAGACTCTTTAGCAGGGTCTGTGGTGATAGAGCAAGGGGAAATGGCTTCAAGCTCAGGTAGGGTAGATTTATGTTAGATATAAGAAAAAAAAATATTTTACAGTGAGGATATAAAAGAGAGACTGGAACAGGTTACCTAGTGTTGTGATTGGTGCCCCATCCCTGGACACTTTCAAGGCGAGGCTGGATAAGGCCCTGGGCAACGTGATCTATCTAAGGTGTCCGTGTTCATTGCAGGGGAGTTGGATTAGATTGCCCTCAGAGATTCCTTTCAATTCTAAGGATTCTATGATTCTATCAATTAGAAATTGGTTTCGTATCCAATCTACTCTGTTAATTGTCAACTGATGTTGTAGACTCTGTTTAATTGTGTGCATGGATATTTAGGTGGTAGATGACTAGGTACTGTGCTTTTAGAAGCTTTGAAAAGGCCAAGAAACAGCTGATTTTGAGTTCACAGCATAGCTTGTTTGCCTAATAACAGAAAAACTTCCAACTAGGTTTTATAATGACTTCCTGATTATATTGTGTCTATAAGCAAATACTAATTCTTTTGCAGTTAAATTAATTTCTGTTCTAGGTACTAAAAAACTGTGTGTGTACACAAACTAAACATAGCTTAAAAAACCACCAGATAATTTATATTTGTAAAATTTTCAATGTGTAGATAAATGCTGGATGAATAGCAATGCAACTGCTCAGTAAATCTAAAGAACACTGAAGAACTATCTCCAGATTCCAGGAGATTGGAAATCCTATGCTCAGCTTTGAGCTTTGAGGGTCACTGGTGGGTTTAGTCTGTTTTTGAGGCGCTGAAAGATTACCAAAATGTAAGAGAGACAATGCCCTACAAGGAACGTCTGAAGGGGCTGTTTAGTCTGGGGAAAAGGCGGCTGAGGGTAGACCTTATTGCTCTCTTCCAGAGTGGGGTTGGTCTCTTCTCACTGGTGATAGGACAAGGGGAAATGGCCTTAAGTAGTGCCGGGGAAGTTTAGGTTGGATATCAGGAAAAACGTCTTTACAGAAAGGGTTGTTAAGCACTGAAATAGACTCCCCAGGGAGGTAGTTGAGTCACCATCCCCGGATGTGTTTAAAAAGCTTTTGGATGTGGTGCTCAGGGACATGATTTAGTGGAGGGTTGTTAGAGTTAGGGTAGTTTGGTTAGGTTGTGGTTGGACTCGATGATCTTTAAGGTCTTTTCCTGCCTGAGCAATTATATGATTCTGTTCGTACTCTTAGTTTTAAAAGGTACAGACTTATCTCATAGTCTCAATAGCTGTTTCTGTCCTGTTCAGTTTGCAAAACTTCAGAGAGTAGAGTAAAGCAGAATGGAATACAAGTTAAGGCAAACCCTAGTCCAGAGCTTCCATTCATAAAATCTGATGTGGCACCAATTTCATCTTATAACAAGTGGTAAGGCTGATATAGATGCCTCAGAGCTCTTCTCCTATAAATAGCTTTGATTAATTTGTGTAAAATTAAATTGCGCCACATAGATGTGTATGTCTCTTAACGTGACTTCTTTTTTGTTGCACTGGTATTCTGCTTTTCCATCCAAATTATGTCTGGATTCTCTTGAGGCTGATAATGTTCATAACAGCAGCATGCTCCCCAAAACCATACACAGGGATAGAAATACTCTGTAAACTTCAGTTGGTACTTCCTAAAGTATTTGAGGTTCCAAGTACAGAGTTTCTAGAAAGCATGCAAATATTTTATTATTAAAAAATGATGCATTTGACTACAGCTGTTAAATAATGGCCTTGACGACAGAACAAAATCTTCAACAAGTGCTGTGTGCCAACACACACTTCCTGTAAAATGTCAAGGATGATAGCAGTAAAGTAAAAAAAGATCCTCCAGATCTTTCCAACTTTGAGAGCTTTCAAGTGATGTAGACATATTTGTGTATTTTATGTCCCGTAGTGGATTTTCCATTTAAATAATTGCTGAGTGTCCTCTTGAATCTATCCAGATGTCTATTAGAATATTCTCTGGCAGCTAGTCCTACTGGTTTGCTATCAGTTGCCAGTTCTTTACATGTTTGAAACTTGTCATCGTCTGCTTTCACTTGCTGACCTCCTAGTTTTTGTATTGGATTAAGAAAGTGAATAAGTGATTCCTGTACAATGCTTAGGAGTAAATATTCTTAAACTGTTTCTAGCTTTCTCTGGCATGAGGAGATTCTACTTAAGGTCTTAAGTAGTACCTTAAATAAGTGATTTTTCAGTTACCAGTGGTCAGTGTTACAGTTCACCCCTAAACCTTTTCTGATGTTTTTCTATTACTTAGTGTGGAAGTTTGAGGTGGAGGGAACTGAAAGTATCAGACCTGACTTCAGTCAGTACTATTCCTCCCTATGAGAAAATGTCTACAAAGACATGGGATCTGAATGCTTTGACTTTATCAATGTCTTTAAAATAGATTTAACTCTTCCTCCAGAGAAATGAGGTCAGGAAGATATAAAATTCTGGACTTTTTTATGGAAAGCTTGCTGAATGCTTGTTTTGCAGTGTTGCAATGCAAGAGAAAGTGAATATAGCAGAAGTGAATAGAAGTATGTGTTTGTGTGGAGCTACAAGCTATGCTATCTACAATTACTAAACTCAAAATGCAAGGAACTTAACATTACATGAGCCAAATTTGTACACATATCATTTCTATTGCTATCATTTTCTAGCTAAGAATTAATCTTGCAACATTGAATCGGATATCGCTTTGAATTGCAGAGGAAGAAGCTAAAACACTTATTAGTGAACACTTTCCTGTGGTCGGTGGCTTTGGCTTACCTGCTGTCTATCTTTTATTCTGTAATTTTAATGATCTTGCCTTTTTATCCATTGTAAGTTTATTCTTGTTAGCCTATGTCCAGGAGAACAATTTAAAATAATTCCACAGTTTGATTTTATCAAAAGATTACCAGAGCCTAAGGCACTTGACTGTCACGATCTCAATATTTGCTGTACATTTAATATAACTTTTATATGGTAAACATGAATACTATTATTCTGGCTTATTCACACTATAGATTTTCAAAACAACTGTTTTCTTTGTCATTTTTTTTTTTTCTCAAATGCACTTTTAATATATGTAAACTGTCAAGCACAAGATTTCCATCTTCAGAGGACTCCTTAAGCCATAAGAGAGAATATTGCAAAAATGATTGTTTAATATGTATTCTAATGCTTTTTTCTAAATTTCATTTTTTCTTAAATGCAAAGCTAAACATCTTTCTGTATATTGTAATTTGCCCATTATCATAATTCTCCACAATGCCATATAATTATTAGAAACAGCTAATTTTACTTAATAATTTAAAAATATCCTGAAGCCAGTAGATATTGTTAATATTAAGTAGCCTAGTTTAAGCTGTCAGTTAGGTTAGAAGATTTTATTACTGGAGTGTTTGAAAGAAGTGATGAACTGGCTTTGTGAGTATGTAAAATTTCTGTCTGCTTGTGAGCAAAGTGCCAAAATATGTGCTCACTTCTCAAAATTCATGTTTGTGTGATACCATGGTATATGAAATATGAAGGAAATTCCAAATGGGTCTAGAAAAACAAAAAAGAGCTTTTAGAGATATTGACGTAGAGAAGCATAATAATATAGGCCTTTACTTTTGCCAGATGTAGAAATGTACGACTTTCATGACATTATGACTATCATGAAGGCTGAATTTACTCTGATTTCCTCCCTACTAATAATTTCCTTAAGACATCCAAGTGTGATTTGTATGTTGTTTTCTGAATCACTCTTTTACTTTATTGTTGTATTAATCTAATGACAGAGCTTTTGGTTGATAGCTTTTTCCTGGAAAGGGAAAATAAAACATTTTTCTGACTCTGCAAATAACAATTGAAAGTCCTTTGATTTAGTTCATTCACTTTATTGTTCTGACTATTAGTGTTCTACTGGTAATTGTATTTTCCCATTACTAACCTGTTCAAGAAATCTTTGCAAGGTTCTGGGCTCCCCATTTCAAAGAAGACGGGTGAATTGATCTCTGTTTACAAATATCTAAACTAGAGGGGTCAAGTGGATGGGGTCAGACTCTTTTCAGGGGTGTGGAGTGACAGGACAAAGGGCAACGGGCAATAACTGGAACACAGGAAGTTCCATACAAACATATGGAAGATCTTCATTGTGAGGGTGATGCAGCAGTGGCACTGGCTGCGCAGTGAAGTTCTGAAGCCTCATTCTCTAGAGATATTAAAAGACCTGCCTGTACAACTACATGTGTGACCTGTATAGAGAACCTGCTTTAGCAGGAGGTTTGGACTCCGTGATTTCCAGATGTACCCTCCAACCCCACTGATCCTGAGATTTGGTAATTCTTATTTTTTCCTAAATTTTTAAGTAGTTCACATCAAAATTCAAAATGAGCAATTTTTCTCTATAAGGAGGAGGTTAACTTGTGTTAGTTCTCTTTCACTTCGGATAAAATACTCGCATGTGTAACTAAGACATTGTGTTACAATAACAGCATTTAACTATGCTGTAACAAGATGGATTTTTTGTGTTAGTGTGACTATAATTCCTTAAACAATTTCTCTCAAAGAAGAAATGAAGATGCAGTAAAACTTCATTTCAAAACTTTAATGGGACATTGAAAGAGAGCTTAATCACTACCAAAATGTGCACAGATGAAAAACGGAGTATTTCTAAATCTGCTCATGACAGTTGAACTGGTAAGAGAAACTAGGGATGATACATGGGGGCTTAAATTCTGGAGCAGACATTGCCTTTCTGAACTAATTAGTCTGTCTTAAAGTGCTCTGGCATTTCTGATTTGAATCCTATCTGAAAAAGTAGGTGAACAAAGTAATTGTGTACTGTAAAAAATTAAATAGTCAGTGTTTCAGTTCAGGCTTGGGATAATGTTTATTTGTCTCAACTTTTCCTTTTGTGTCATCCATTCTGTATTCTTTCTCTGTCCTTTAAGGCTTTGGAGTGTCCAAGGGCTCTACTTAGGCTTACCTAAAATGCTACTGGTATTTTATTGGAAAGTATATACCTTTCGTTTTTTAAAAAAGCAAAACAATGCAAAAGCAACCACCACCACCAAAACCATTTTGTATTGCCATGCCTTTGAATCAATTGTCTTTCTTCCTAAACATCTACTAGATAAATATATTGCTCTTTAAAAGGACAGTATAATCGTAATTTCTTTTTCTTATGAAGTGAACGTGCAGAGGACTGCCCTGAGGGCAGTAATCTTTGTGGTTAACTAGAGAATTGTGAAAGAGAGGCAGGCAGCTGTGACTCGACAGCTAAAAGAAAACAATTCTTTAGTATGAAATATTAATCTTTGAAATAGGATGCATGTTTTTTTTTCCATGTGATAGTGGAAGTTAAATATAAGTGAAATGATGAGATAGTGTCTGGACTATATGTTATTAGATAAATAAAAATCTAGTTACAAGACCAAAATGAAGAAAGAGCAAGTGGATGGTAGAGTTCAGTGTCCATCCAGATTTTCAGCAAAAGTAAAAACTCAGTGATTGTAAATGAAAGCTTACCTACTGATAGAGTAGAATGGCAGCCTTTTGCTATTGACCTGAAATAAAACTCCTTGTCTTTGATTGGAGTGGAAAGGAAGGATAGTCATAACGGAGGTATGAACTTACTGAAAGGAATGGATTTGAGTTAATGACACCTGCTTTAATGCAATGTAATGTGCATACATTTAGTTGATCAATCCTAGGGAGGAACTGTCTTAGAATACGCAAGAAAACCTCCAACCCCATTTTTTTTGCGTTCTGCTTTCTGATCAAAGGCATCATGTGCTAGATAATGTGAAATTATTGTGTGCAGTGAAAATGGACACACTGGGAACACACAGGCAGAAGACTTTTTGTTCCATAGATACTCTCAGTAACAATTTCAAAACACTTCTGATTGGGCATTTCTTTGTCACTCTGTAGAAATGTTAAGCTTGCCTTTTCCCACAAGTATTTACTCATTAGTTCATCTTGCTTGCTGCTTCAGCTGCATTAGATCTGCAGTCAGTGCACATTCTGCAACTGACTGATTCATAAAAGGTTATTAAATTGTACATGCATGACAGAAGACACTAACAAGTGTGCCATTAGGTAGCGATTTGTGTATGCTTGCTCTAAACTAGTCGTAGATGGAATAAATAAGTTAGAAAAGAAAGCAGTAATGCAAGCAGATACGAGACAATAAATGCTTGAGATGGGAAGTGAGAAGAGCCCACTGCTAATTAATGGTCATAAAAATAGAAATTTGATCACGTTTTTTTGTTAGTTCTTTGCAGTTAATCTAATAACACTAACATATGCTCTGCCACTTCAATATATTGAGAATGTGATATTGCAGTCATCTCATTTTTGCTCTTACTGTGATGATGATGATGATGATGATAAATATAACACCTACCTACAGCTTTCTGCAGTATCATTTTGGACTTTGTTATCTGAAAACTGTGGTCTATATATTATTTATAATTTCTTGTGCCATTGATGAAAGAAAGCTGTCTTTGAAAAAGACAGGTAAAAGAGAAAAAAACAGTGCTGGTTTGAAATTAAAACACACAGGAAAAGAAGAATTTTTTATAATTTAATAAGTAAATTTGTTTACTGAAATGAGGAGTAAACAAAAAATTCCTGTCAAGCTGATAGTATTTTCAAACTACTCTCTTTTGTCTGAGTAGTTAAAAAAAGTTGATATCTGAAAAGTGATTAAAAAATGCTACTCTGAATATGAAAATAGTATACAAAAACAATTGCACACTTTTATTTTGGTGAAGACCATACAGAAAATATTCTGTCATATTTATATGTCTATGAAATGAAAGAAAAAGATGACTGGATGGGATCACAATTATTCAGTTTCTGTGTTTTCTAAAAGTAGAAGTTCATAATAAAATAGGAATTCAATTTGGGTCCTGCAGTAAGATTATACCATCATCACTGAAAATGTTGTCTTATCTAAATCTGAGCTTACGGTATCATTTAACTAGCAAAAAATATTTCTCATAAAAAAAAATGAAAATAACTATTACAGATTTGCAATTACAAAAATGCTGAGAACTGTAAAAACAAACAAACAAACACCTTTCTAGTCTTTGTGTGGGATGTTTCTGTTGTTTTCAGCACAAGAGCTTTACTACTGTGCTGCTTTCCCCTTAAAAATGCTGCAGTCTTCCAGTAAAGCAACTGTAGTCCTCAATGCAGCACATATTTAGAACATTTTCTGTAATTTGCAGTGCAGACCTTTATTTGATAATCAGTTTGACCTTGGAAGTGTGCACCCACCCAGCCTGCAGTGAAGAAGCAATGGGGACCGAAGTGGTAAAGACATTGGAATGCAAAGGGAAAGAATTTAATGTAAATTTCAGATTAACCACAGGAAGATCTATCTAAACAGAATATAGCTGAAGGCTTTTAGTGTTGCTTGATGTATTTGAGGACAACAAGATATACTGCTCTGTTAAAACTAGGTTTTCCAGGACGTGACTGTGCTTTCTAAATATGGTGGGATGCTTTAGCTTGTGACCTTTCAGTGTAAGTACCACCTATGGCAGGTGTCAGGCATAAGAATAAGATTACTGGGACGTGACTTGTCCTATAAAATGTACTTAACTCTTTCCTCTAATGCCCGCTAGAGACTGCAACAATTCTTCAGAGGAACACTTGAGCACAAAGGATATCAAAGGATATCTAAGAGGCTATCACTGGAAAGGTTCTCTTTGTGCCCACCGAACTGAAGATGAATTGAAAAGTAGGATTGCAGTGTCAGATGAGATGGCATGAAATGAATCAGTACTTACATGACTCAAAGTCTTAGCCAGCAGATGATGGAGGAGTGTAGCTATGTAGCTCCTGAACTCTTAAAACACTTGAAGATTGTTTTGTCCCAGAACTATACAGTGTTTTGTTTTCACCTCCCTTCTAAGTTGTAATCTTGAGAATGGACTTTTCTAGTTCAACAGAATTGAAGAAAATTTAATATCTGCAGATCTTTTGCCATTTGTCTTTTTAAAAATGATTCTAGTCTCTTTAAAAGCAACAGCATTGAGATCAGAAAAACAAAAAATAACAATGATCATAAAAAATGTAGCAATAGAAAAGCAGGATGTTTCTCATAATTCTTTTTTCCACAGATGGGGATAGAGTCTTCTGTTTTACAGAGGCCAGACCTGAGTCTTTAGGGCTATAAAATGCATGTGTTTGCAGAAAATTACATTGGAACAGAAAAACAAGACTGCATTCAAGCAAAGCTAGAATTATAATCAAATTTTACTGTTCACATGAAAACAGTGCATTATTCAATTCATAGTTTACAACAATTAATGTAAATGAAAGCAGAACTTAAATTTTGTTTTAGATGAAATTGTATAAGTAGTATTTTCCACTATCAGTGTGCCTGAACTCCTCCTCTGAAGCAACTTAGTAAAAATCTCAAGGGATGAGTGCAAAGAGTAAAAGTTTTTTTTCTTGCTTGATTTTTTTTTTTTCAACTGATGAGAAATTCAACAAAACTCTAAATTTTGTAATATGATAAATAAATAGATAATCTAACTATTGATGTGTGTGTCTAACTGCTATCTTAGCTCATGCTCTCATAAGTTAATAATGCCACCAGTGAGCAGTCTTGCTTAGTTGGACTTGGGAACATAATATCAAAGCTACATGATCTCCCAGAAATAATGAAATCCATAGATGAAATAATAGATGACTTTTAACATGTAAAATATATTGCATATATACTTAAATGTTGCCCTGGAATGAAATGTTCTCCCAGGAATTAATAGAAGTATATTTTTCAACTGCTACCAGAATCCTGCTTCAAGATTTCTTGTCTGTTTATCTATGGAGTGCAAACTTTGCTGGATGAAAATTTCTGTTCCTGTTTATGGTTTCTGAAACTCATTGCAGGAAAAAACAACACATCTATTTAAGCTGTTGCTTACATTTTAGAAATTGTTATTGAAAGATGGATTAATTGGTGAATTGTATAAGAAGATGAACATGTGCAAGACAGCACTAAAGCAAAATTAGTACTAAGAAGAATCTTAGCACTACTAAGTACTAAGAGCTGACAAAAAAAGGGAGCAGCACCTATTTAGGGCAACAACAGCCTGGGATAAGGCCCAGGAGAAAGTAAGAGGAGAATTGAGAATTGATTGTTTTTTGAGGCTAGATGTCATTATCTGGAGATTTTTCCCATTCTTGCTTATTTCATTCATCAATGTCAAGCTGATGACTAGTAATGCTCATTGTTAATAGTTATTGATCAGTGGTACAAACAGCAGATTTATAGCTGAACATAATAACACAGCTCCAAATGACAATCACACTTCTCCTTTCCCCTTTCTTCTCTCCAGCACAGAAGTCATCCCTGTATTCACAGGATACCCACTTCAAACAATAACGTGTAACTAATTTGCTGTTTGCCTTAAAAAATTCACAGTTGTTTAGTTCCTAGTAACAATACAATAAATTTTCCTCATAAAATTTATAGAACAAGAAAAAGAAATCACAATAACGATTCCTTTCCTCTTTTTTTTTTTTTTTTTTTTTCTGAGAATGTTACTTACAAATTATAGGCAGAAACAATATCGCATTTCCACAAAAAAAACAAATGTACAGAGAATGTTTAATTTCATACCATACTCTCACAGAAAGTGAGAAGAAAGCAAACAAAAATGATCCATGGAGACATACAGAATTACAATTTAAATAACATAGGATTGTATGATTTCAGCACTCATTGTGGGAGCAAGAGATTTTTTTCTCTTTGGGTTATATGTATAAGGATGGATTTATACAGGGAGCAAGGAAGTGAGTTTGTGGTCTTGTTTCTGTTGGCATGTCTGTCTCAGATGTTGATAGCTTTGTGTTATTATTAACATTTATTTCATTCTCTTTGAGCTAAGCAGCCACTGTCTAACTGGACACTTGAATCTCTCAGGAAATGTTCTGAATTAATAACCTAACTCTACTAAATTGTTCATTCCAAAGTACATGCTTAAAGCAAATGTTTCATCTGTCATTCCACTGGCGAGTTATATAAAAATAACCTCTTATGTACTCTTGAAAAACCAGTCTTAAAAGAGCATTACACTTCCTCTCTCCTCAGAAAAAAATAAAAGCATATCTTTTATTAGTTTAACAAATCCCATACTTCTTCCTGCTTGTTTCCTGATGGTTCAATAGGATTTCACTTTCTCACATTTTTCACCTTTTGTGTTACTGAGTTGTTTGTTGTGAAATTGAACAAGTTCCAAATACTATGCCTTTATAATATTTATGTTCTATAATATTCTTTCATAATACTGTACATATTCTCTCTTCAGTAAAAGCAGCAGTGTTGTTCTCATTACTACAGAAAGATTCCCTTTGCAGGTCATAAGAGCTCTTATATGAATTACAAGACCAAGCTGATTCTAGAGTTTCTTCCCTCCTAAACTTACAGATTATTGTTCTGGACTGAAATGGTGAACCTCTTTATTAACTGACTTCTGCTGTCACCTGTTTGTTGAGTGTTTGAGATTAAGACAACTGAAGTTAATTCTCTATGTGCAAACATGAGTTCTCCCATTGACTCAGTAATTGAACTTCCTTCTACACGTAGATACCTCAAGCACACTGGGGTATCTCGTAGAATTGCAGAATGGCTTAGGTTAAAAGTGACCTTGAAGATAACTGAGCTCCAATCCCGATGTTGTAAGTTGGGTTGCCAACCACTAGATCAGCTGTCCAGGGCTCCATGCAACCTGGCCTAGAATGTCTCCTGGAGTGGGGCATCCATAACTTCTCAGAGCAGCCGGTGCCAGTGCCTCAACACTGAGTAGAGAATTTTTTCCTAACATCAAACCTAAATCTCTTCTCTTTCAGTTTAAAGCCACTGCCCCTTGTCCTATTACTGCTAGACTGTGTAAAAAGTCACTCCCCTTCTGTTTATAACCTCCCTTTAAGTACTGGAAGGCCACAATGAGGTCTCCCTACAGCACGGTTGTCCAACCTTTTGGCTTGGCCACACTGAGTGGAGAGGAGTTGTATTGTATGAAAAACGTAATTTGCTCTGAGAGTAATGCCTCCTATTGATTCCTGTGGAAATATAGCTGATTCAGAGAGTGCGATAACACTATTTGATATAGCAAATTCTCAGCTACAAAACTATTGTTTCAGTACAGTCACCACCATTAGCTATGTGGTTTTTTGCCAGTAATGAACAAGAGCCTGCATGCTATGCTTGTAGCAGTCTGTATCAGTGGTGGTAACACTGTTGCTGTCACCATGACTGGAAAGTGCCACTCATCTCCACGCTGTGTTCACATCTACTGTTTGGTCTCTGTAAACGTTCATCAGGCATCAGTGAATGTCAATGGGTGCCATTTTTTCCACATGGAGGAATTCAATTTGCTTCACGTGCACTTTCATGTCATGCGCTATTTCAGTAGTCTGCCCCTCTCTTGCCATCTGTCACACAGCAACAAAATGTAATGGAACATCGGTGGGAAGGTTCAACCTCTGCTGCCAAACCACCAATATCTGCCTCTAACTTTGTAGGCCAGTATGATCATAAAGGCATGGAATCACCAATGTTGGGAAAAATTTTTAAGATCGTTCATATATATGTATATAATGTTTATATGTATGCTGTAATAAAATAGCAGGCATTACTTTTGGAGCAACTTCCATTAAATATACAATATAGTAAATGTATTTAAGTAACAAGACATCCTACTCTTTAATATTTTATATTTTAAAAAAAGGGAGAGAGAGAGAGAGCAACAAAAACACAGAACTAATGAGATATATGACCCTGTTGGTGTGAACTAACACTCCAGGCTGGTTCAGTGACAGTGATTACAATTCTTAGTGAGCCATCAAGGTGTTTGTCAGACATTTTTGATGATATTTTACTCCTTACATACTTCATCCTTGAAAATAGCTGTTCACAAATATATGTACTGCCAAAAGGCAGTGACTTGAAAAAGGTGTGATTGTGAGGTGAGGAATGTTTTTCTCTGGTGAAGTAGGCTTACAAACATAAAGAGATGTGGTCATATTTTTGTGTTGAACGTCTGATTGCAATTCTATACATTTCTTTTGAAAATTTGCTGATAATGTGTTTACGTCAACTGATAATGGAGTTGCAAATATACAAAAATATTGATTTTTCTAGCAATCTGAAATCTGTTCTCAAATTCCTTTATCAAAATGGAAAGCAGGGTTGCATTTTTTTTTGCTGTTCACAGAACTGTGTTTAGCCGATGAATCAAAATGCATGCAGTTATTTGCTATAACTTGATCTAGCATTGTTCTACACTCTTTCCACGTACTGGCTGCACCTCAGACAGCATTAATAACACACTGATGTTTGGCTGTGGGTGATCAGTGGGTATGTTCCTGGAGCCAGGCCAGACTGCTCTGTGGGGCAGAGCCACAGAGGTAGCAGGGGGCACGGGACAAGGAATGGGTCACAATGCCAGGTGTGCCAGGCCCCATGTGGCCCACAGACTGTGGGTTGGACATGCCTGCCCTAGAGCCTTTCCTTCTCCAAGCTAAAAAAACCCAATTTCTTCAGCCTTTCTTCATGGAGAGGTGCACTGCTGGCTCACATCGATCTATCAAATTCTATTAGTTCACTGAATTTAGATATCAACATAATGAATAAACTGCTACTTAGATGATTTTTTTTATTTTTTATTTTTTTTAATTTCATATGGGAGATAACACAGAGCCTAATTCAGTTGTCAGGAAAAAGCATTTAGTGCTATCTGAGGTGTCCAGGAATATGCAAAGGGCACATATGATTCCACTAGATTTGACACAACACTCACAGGAGAACCATGCACTCTGAACCAGTAGATTGAGGACAGGTCAGGTCAACAGCAGATTGCTGCTTGTCAGATCTATTGCTCTACAAGCAATTGTTATTTTGTCTGTACTGCGAAGGGTATTTCCACTCCTAATCTTAAAGATATTTTATTTTTCTTTTAAGTGTATTACCTGTTATTTTATATTAAGACAAAGAGGCAGATTGACAAGCTGGTTTAAAAGAGAGTAGATTGTTATTCATTAAATTTGAAAGTAATAGTGGCAGTACTGCCGTTTCAACTTCTTAAAATGTCCTTTTTAGTCATATTAAGTACCAATATGATGTTAGTAGGCTATTCTGTCCAGAGAGGTATGTTGAATTTCAGAAATTTTCCTATGGACTTGAGGGCTGAAAGAAACTCCATGAACTCTTTTTGTTCATGTCCTCAGCCTTCAGCAAAGGGATCAGGGAAATTACATAAGACAATACACAAAGGAGTCTAAAAATGTATTTCAGAATTGTTATGGATTTCAGGAAATAAAATTATATAAAGGATATGGTTAATATGGGAAATGAGTTAGCATCAGTATGAACTTGTTCACAATTTCTGAGTTCTCATCTCTGCCACAAGCAAAACAAGGTTTTTTCTACCATTGAAAATCATTATAGGGGGCAAGACATAGGAGGTCACTTCATTTGTTTAGCATAGCAAAGAGGAGACTGAGGGGAGAGCTCATTGTATACAGATTCCTCATGAGGGGAGTGGAGGGACAAGTGCTGATCTCTTCTCTTTGGTGACTTGGGTGATTTTGTTTCCATTTCTTTGGCTCAAATTTACTTATGGATAAATGATTGGGTGAAAAAAAACTGTATAAACAAAGTGAGATAGCTATTAAAAATATACAGTTTTCCTTACAGAGATTTAGCTAGAGGAATTTAAGAAATTCAAGAAATCTAAGGACTTAGAGAAAGATTTTTCAAAGACACACATCAGATGTTACTTTGAATGTAAAACAGATTACTGTGATTAACTTTCAAATTACTTGATTTATTAAAAGGGTGAATTAAACCTCTAAGATATGAAGTAAACCTGAGAACATTGAAGTAAATAGAGAACAATTGAAAAACCATCTTTCTTGACAGCAGACAGTTGTGTAAACCACCTACAGTCTCCCTCCCCACCTTTTTTTTTTTTAATCTTTGCTCATATTTCTCTTTTCTATGTTTAGCGAAAATAAACCCTTGTTCTAAGTTTTTAGTATTTTTTTTTCCTTTCTTGGTAAGAAATAACTTTTTTAGTTAAATTTTTGTTAGAGACTTGAAAGATCTCTTCCCTTGCCAGTTGCCTAAGATGGTAGAAACGTACTCTGGTTGATGTAGTGCCATCAAACATTTCCTTTTTAATGACCCAGTATATGTGAAGGACAATGAGTCACATGCTATCATCAGAATCCAATGGATCAGGCATTCTCTAGAGTTAAAGGGAAAGTAGAAGAGACTCAAAAAAAGAACTGACTGCTGTGAATTAGTGAGGGATAAATAATGACCAAACACATGACAGTCTCTACAGTCTAATCTTTTCAGAGAATAAGTTAAACTGCAACAAATAAACAATTTTTTTTTTTTTTTTTTTCCTTCTTGGGTCTATTTCCAGCTTTGCCTCACACCTGTTATCAGGCTTACTGATATACTTATAGTGATAGGTATAAATCTTGGCTAGTGGATCTCTCAATCATAGATGAAATTGAAACAATATAATTTCCTGCCTCACAGGCTTTCTCTTTTCCTCTCAGTACATCCAGACTCTTGTGCAAAACTTCTACAAGAACATGAACGTAAGCATGTTTTGGTCTCTGTCAAGTCAAAATTTGAGATAATGATACTAGTAACTGAGGATCAAGGTTAAAAGTTGTTTATTTCTTTGCTGTTCAGTGCTCAACTTTATGTTCTCTGTTAGACAACATGAATACAGCGTGTAAGACAAGCAACTAGAATATGACATAGTACCTTCTAGATAAATTTGCAATAGCAATACCTCTGGCAGATGTAGAAATGAAGCTCTGTCAACTCAAATGTAGGCATAATCGCATGAAAGAGAAAAGAACATATGTGACTTGACAGAACTAAAAATCCTAAAGGTTACCCAGTCACTGTGGCATCAAGTTTTGTTTTCATCACAAGTTTCCTTATAATGAAAAAACTTTTGTAACTTTTTTTAACAGTTATGGTTTTTTGCAATGTTTCTAGGTTGAGATCAGAATACCATAGCTCTACTTTGATATAAGAAACCATATCAACAGTCTTTACTTTTAAAATTTAACAATGGTAATGAGTGACCTCTGATTTAATACTATAAAGTAACAGAGTGTCACTGAACTAATGAGAGATTCAATAGTAATGGAATAATGAAACTGAACAATTAAGCTGTGCTTTGTACATATTTCTCCCAGTGCCTTCAGTAAGTCTAGGATTTCCATCAGTGTAAACACTCTGGCAGCCCTGGTCAAATTAGAATCTGGAGGCATGTTTGACTATGAAGCAATATCATTCCAACCTACAGTAAATCTCAAACATTCACAAAACTTTACAGTTGTTTTTCTTTCTTTTTTTTTTTCCTGTCCAATCCATCTCAAATGCCTAGCCAGTTTGGGGTCTTGTTGCTGAATGTGCTAAGTATTACGCTGAAAATGCTTGTCAGTTTTTCTGCTCCACAAAGGTGAAACATTTCAGACAGCCTCTGTCATCCAGTTATTCCAGAAATTCAAATCCACAAGGATTGGAGTCCACTGCAACTTTCTATGCCAGATTCAGGGATAAACGCATTTTAGTAGTGTCAGACAAAAACTAAAGGTTTTGAGGTGTTAATTTTTTGTCCAACAACCAAAGCTCTTCTGCAGCTTCTGAAATGTAATCCTGTCTGTTACTATCAAATCAAAGAGCTCATATGAATTTGTGAGAGATTAGTGTGCAAGCTGGAACTTTATATCAACCACAAAGCTGATGATAGTATGTACGATCACTGGGAACACATCAGGTAATATCAGGAAGGAATCATGCTGCTTTCAAAATGCAGATACTGTAGCAGCTGCATTTACATGTTATATATTGTTTTAATGTGCCAAATACTCACTTTAGTCTTAGTGGTCAAAAGCTGTTCTTACTGTATGCAATGCAGTACATTATAAACATTTATGTTTGCATTAAATGGAAAGTGTTTGTATAAAGAATATGATTCTCTTTAATAAGCTGCTTGTGACTGAAAGTTATTCTCTCTATATAAACATATATAAAAATCAAGTCTACAGTTACACATTTATTCTAAAAATAATAAATACAATTTATCAACTGAAGTGGTGTCAACAAGTAATGTTTCTAACTTCAGCTCATTCACTGTAATGGCACAGAAACCATAGGAGATGCTGTGCAGTATTTTGAAGACTATAAAGTATTCTCCCCTTTTTCTCTTTAATCTGTAAAACTCTATTTATAAATGTTTTTTTGTTGCAGTCTACGTTATGGACACTCCATAAAAATGGAATGCATTTTATTATAACAAGATCAAAGATAATGGCTCAAAAGTCTGTTCAATGCATGAATTTTACCAAGTAAGGCAAATGGTGGGCAACAACAATTTCACTGTGTTATGTGTTAATACATATTAATACGTGTGTCTTAGTGAAATTGCTTTCTTCAAAGTGTCTGATATGATGCTATGTTTAGGATCTAGAAGAAAAATACTGCTGATAACACAGCGATGTTTATCATTTCCATTAAGCACTAGCTTAGCAGGCCATTTGCAGTGTGGAGCCCAAGGAGCTGAGTGGGAACAAAGCTGACACAAACAGGCCAAGGTGGTATTCCATATGATATGACATCATGCAGAAGGAGTTTTTAAGGGGGTGGGAGTTCATCTATCTCTCTTCCATTGCTCGGTGGCAAGTTGGGCATCAGTTGGTGAGTGGTGAGCAATTCCTTGTGCATCATTTCTTCTCTACATTCATATAAATATGCATATATAGTCATAACTATTTTTCTTTCTTTTCTCTATCTTAGTAAATAGTTTTATCTCAATTAACAAGTTCTACTTCTTTTTTTTCTATCCCATTGGTAAGGGGGGGAGTGAACAAATGACTGTGTGGTGCTCAGCTACCTGCTGGGTTAAAACACAACGTGAGAGACTGTGGGGGAGAGAAAAGTCTGATATGACACATAACCCCAATAATAGTATTAAGAACCGTTGCCAAACATACTGTAGAGAGAGTGATGGGAACATTTAAATATAATAAGTCATTACATTCTCATTGATTAAATAGGTAAGGGTTCAAATGTTCTGATTTGGCACTACTCAATTTGGCTGAATTTCATTTAATATTACACTTGTACACTGAAAGAATGGACCATTTCTTAACTGTGTAAGAAGGCACATCTCTTTGATTGTCTTCAATACAATAAATTTGTATGCCATACACATCCAGTTTTCTACTGCTGATTTTTTCAGTCTCCTTGTGCATATTTGTCTATGGACAAAGTTTTACATTTATAGTGGAAATTCATTGTGCTGTAAATAATAAATAAATATAATATTTTGGGAAAGTGTTAGGTTTATTACTCTTTCAGGGGCCAGGAAATATAGATTTGCAATGTAATTCTGTAAAAATTATTTAAATTCTCCATCTGAGAGCATACTCCTCAGAGAAGTTTTCTAAGAGGTATATAAGGATGGATTTCTGAACTCGGAGTGAAATGAGAATATGAACTTGAAAGACTGTGTTTTTGGAATGAAAGTTGCAACATACTAGTCCAGTACGAAAAAGTATTTTCTAGTGGAAGCAAATTCTAAAATGCATAAGGTGTCATTTAAACATCCAGTAACAGTAGCATAGGAAACCTTTAGATTAACCTTTTACCATGTCATGACAGCAAGGCATGTACCAGTTGCAAGCGCTAGGGTATATATACATCCATTCTTTGGCTACCAGAGATAAAAACTGTGGCTTTTAAAATGCTGTGATACCATAGTTGTCTTGTTTGTGCTAAGGCTCCTTACTGCTGGGCTGTTCTTCCAATAAAAGTATTTTCTTTATCAATATGTTTAGTTAAATTAGCTATTTTCTCAGTGCCAAGCACTTATTTAGAGCTTAATATTTATTTACCCAAGTATAACAGACCACAATTCAGTTGCTTGTGCTGAGACACAAGATGCCACTCAAACAAGATAATTAAAACAAATTCTTAGGAAGTCATGGGGACTAGTCTGCCGTTCTGTTTCTTTGAAGGTGACAAACTGCTTACATAGAAGGAAAAGTCTAAGAATTACTCAAGAGATTTAATTTGGCAAGGATGGGCAGTTGGCTGTAAAAATAAGGGTTGCTATATGAAATCTTCAATTAAAATCATAATTCACATGCATTTATTTAAAATATTTTTACACTTTTTTATCTATTTAGTTTGGGGGGGAAGGGGGGGGAAGAATATTGCTTTGTGATATGTTTTTTGAATTTTTTTTTCTTTTTTTTGACCTGAAGTAGATATTTCTTCAATGTACAAGTTAAAACTCTACCAAGAATACCTACATGCTGAGCTGATTTTGAAATCCAGATTTTGATTTGGGTTCCTTTTCAAATTATTTAATTTGAGTGATGACAAGTAACAGTCATAAGCTTGACAACTAGTAGTATTCCTGAAATAGAGCTGTGCTGAATCTGATGTTTAAAAATGTGGCTTAGCTTATTTCCTATGTCAGCTTTCCCATCCCCCTAAGTACTGCTAAAATGATAAATCTGATGTTTTTAATTAAGTATTTTTTTCAGAGTTGAAAAAAATCCCTGTTTTTCTCTATGGGGAAATTTGCATGATTTATCTTGTTGAAACAACACTGAGTTATTATGGACAGTAGGTATGTTTAATTAAGGGTCAGTTGCCACTCCAGTCACCTGTGCTACAATACCAAAAACTGGAGACAGCAACTATGTAATTCTATGAATTGCTGTATTGTACAAGAACCTCAGCACTGCTGATTTATGACTGCAGAGATTTATAGATTTATTTGTAAAGTTTCCTGCTGGTTGCAACACTGATAAATTGTAGTCAGAAACAGATCATACATCTGAATGACACATGAGCTATAACTCTCTCACACTACTTTTTTCTTGTCATTTGGTTGAATTATTCCTTTGACTTTTTTTCTTGCTTTCCCTACTAGGTCAGTTAGCTCAGTAGTCCTATCAGTGGTCAGTAAGGAAGACATGCGTGTAATTCTCAAATCAATGCTTAAATGAAGCTTTTTAAAATACAGACTGATTGATCCAATGCTAGATTTTTACTGTCTTTCAGAAATGTACTCCTCTCTTTATTATTTAAATGAAAATTTTAAGTTATGTATAAACCTGTATTTGTACAGAGAACTTACAGTTTAACTATTGACTTGATACATCTCTTCTAACAAAAAATATTTATCCCTGGAAATCCACTACTGATTTTCTATTCTAAGGTGTTGCATAAGGTAGTAAAACAATATTAACCTGCTCAACTTCATGAATCTGTCTTGTTCAGCTTGTCTCTTTAGGCTCCCCCTGGGTTAATAAACGGTGAGGCTCTAGAAAATGATTCACAGAAGGATCACAACTCACATCTTCTGAATGCTATTTTGGAGAAACCCTACTCTCTTATTTCTGAAGGCTAATGGATCAAGTGGTAGGAAACATACATCTTTAGTCTGAGTGGTCAGAGCACCAGTGTGAGCCACTTACATGGTAGAAGAATTCAAATGCAACCAGAGAGGTGGAGAGGAAAGCAGTGGCATAGTTCGATGAGCAGGCCATGCTTTGTAGTTTTCTGCTGGTAATGACAGATTTCAAAAAAGTCCATTTGTGATGGAATTCTGGGGAGAATTGGTTTATAACAGAAATTGCACTTTTGAAAACTTCTCCTCCCTCCCAGTCTTCTGCCCTCTAGTTTTAGAATTTTCATAACCAAACCCAAAAGGAATTGTTTTTGAATTCTGCCAGTTCTTGCATCAGTCCCTTGACATTTTTTTGTTTACGCAATTATTTGCATGGCTATCTTTTAAACTGTGGCTTTGTTTTTTTTTTTTTT
>NW_024962264.1:22443729-22485818 GCF_019238085.1 Lagopus leucura
TTCTTCTTCTTCTTCTTTAGTTTTTTTTCCCCTTGCCTTTCCTCCTTTGAATGCATTGGCTTTTTAAACTCCTCATTTTATTGCTGCATGTTATGTATTCCATATCCTTTGGGCACACTTTAATCTCATTACACACTTTTCAGTTTCTCTCTCTGCTGTTTCCTCTCTGCTATTTTATTATACTCAATTGCACTCAACCTGTTGAGTTTCTTCACCTAAACCCTGTTATTCTGAAACCCAGTATCTTCATTTCCTCCCTTTGGCATTTCTCTAAATGTAATTTAATACTTAACTAGATTAAAATTGCAGTGCAAAGCAGATTTGATTACTTAACTTGTTCAATAAAATTTATCTCAAACACTGCCCAGAACTAAAAGCTTAGTACAATAAGAAGAAAAAACACAGGAAACAGAAACAAACAAAAATATTATGTGGCAAATGTATTAACTAGGCAAGCAGATCTGTAAGTGAGGGAGGATGAAGCTCAGAAGTCCTTGGCAAACAAAATCTATGTTTAGGAAACAGCAGTGATTCTTTGGGAGAGTAGTGAATTTAAAATAACACAAGAGGTACCAGACATTTTGCAGGTAAATAATATTAACATGTAAACGAGAACAGAAAAATAAGCAAGCTGGGAGCAAATTATTGTAATAGGAAAAGAAAGATATCTCTTGTCCTCATTCACTGACCTACCTCCTTCTAATCAAATAGGAGAGATACTAACCTGCTTTGATTCTTCAGTATATATCTACACTTCTTAGGGTTGGGTTTGTTTTGTTTTTTTTTTTGAGAAGTAATGACAGAAGCATAAGAACATGATGAGAAAGTTATTCATTATCTTTTAACTATCTGAAGAAGGGTGGCATGAGCTGTACCAATTACTATGGTATTGTTGACTTTCCTGTTAGGAATCTACTTGTATCTTTTATTTCAAGACTTGACATCTCCTAGCCACATTGTAGCCAAATCTTATTTGGTTACTGAGAGAATATTAAATAGGTTTATGGAGAATTGCTTGGCTATATCATAGTTGTATGGGGACTGCTGAATCACACCCTGAACTTCTGATTGATCACCTGAGGCGAGCAATGAGTCAGCCAGAGGAGCACAGGTGAAGGCAATTCACCTGTGCTGCCGGAAGGGGTGGAACCAGGCTGCACCTCTCCTAGACCTATTTAAGAGCTGGCTACTAGTGGGAAAGGATCTCTTCTGGAGATCCTTTCTCTTGGAGTTTTATAGTGAGCCCAGGGTACAGGTAAGCATTCAATCTGTTCTGTTTTGGTATAATAACTGTGTAGCCAAGCTGTCTGGTATTTTTCATAACTATAACATCTGTACATTCATTGATTATTTCCTTTAGCAGAGGGAAATTTTATTTACTTACTCTAGCAATACGTTAAAAAGGTTATTCTACCTTCCTTGTTTACCACTATGTTACCAAATTTTATTATATCGTGAAGCTGTATCTTGGTTTATATAGAACCAATTTTGCTGTATTATTATACTTCAAGATAATTCTGAAAAGTTTTTCTTGTTGATTGGCTTTAAGCATCTTCTGAAACCAACCGGTGTTATTTTCTTGTGATCTGTCAGAAGCAATGTTAAAAATATTCGGTTATGCAGAAAAGACAATGAGATTCTGTGCATGAAGGGATTGTATTCTATGTTATAAAATATTTCCAGTTAATCTTAACTATCTGTACACTGTTCCAATTTTAGAGGAATTTCTGTGAAGTCTGAAATCAGAAGTACATAACAAAAGTGTTGAATCTCCAGCTGGTAAATTAATTTTTAAAGATAAATTCCAGTGACTAAGTGCCTCTAGTTGAGCTTTACAGATCTTGTAACAGAACTAAGTCTTGAGACACAACTATAATCTAAGTTTTAAAAACAAAGTTGTTTGATGGGGTTGTTTTTCACAACCTTTGTTTCTGGGAGATTTTGTGTTATTATATTACTGTTACTAGAATTCTCAGTCTTGTTCCTTTTTCAAATCAAATCCTCAGGGAAAAAAAAAAAAAACTTTTTTTCCATGACTACAGAATTAGAAGATCTTCAGGAATGGTAATTCCTTTTCACTATATTTATTCACTATTTAGTGTGATAAGGATTAGGCTTAGAGAGAGGTAGATGGAAGTCATCTCAGAGCAAAAAGGTGAGGCTGAGTAGAAAGGACTTAACTCCCAAAATGAGATGCTTTAATTATTATTATTTTATTAACGTGTAATCATTAATGTGTGTCTACCTTAGAAAAAAATTGAGGCAAGAATAATATAGAGTGTGGTTCTGGTTGCTTTGAATTTTTTTTAACGCTGTGATGCTCTTTCCTCTAAATACATAGAAAATGTCAGAGTATTCCAGGTTTAATTTTTTGAGTCATTTGTCTGAGCACAGTGATTGCTCAGACATAGTACTTTAGCATGCTATGTGCTGGATACTGTCTCCTGCTGAGAAAGTCCATTTAAGTTGGAAGGAATTGTTGGCGATTAATGGTAATGAACTTAGAGGCAACAAATCAAATGAAATATTCTTAATGAAAATGAGGCTTTTTTTCAGCTGCATTGGAACCATCATAGGAGATTATATAGAAAAATAACTTAAATTCTGTTATCTCTAAATGCAAACTAATAAGGTCAATATTTAGACCTTACTCTTAATTGCCAGATACAACCATTTTAAGGAATATCTAACTTTAAAACCTGTATTTGGTTCAGTGAATCTTACTTATTATCATGCTGCTGCTGCTGTAACCTCTTCCAGCTACTGATTTTTAGACTGATGAATTTAAGGATATTTAGGAACTTAAGCATGAAATTAATATCAGATGAGTAAAGAAATAGAAGCATAGAATTGAAATTGATACAGAGTTAAGATAAAGAATTAAATCAGAGTTATATGGTCCTACATTAAACTAAACTGTAATATTTGCTTGTTCTTATTTTCCTACCCATCTTTTATTGAATCAAAATGTTCTTAAATGAGTAACATGATAGAAATGTTGATGCTCTGAGGGAGCTTGTTATTTATTCATGGCTCATTCTTCCATTCTAGTTTCTGGTAATTATTTAGAAACAGTGATCTAAGAAAACACACTGAGATGGGCATATATATTTTTTTTCATTTCTGCTAATTTGCTCAATTGGAAAATTCCTGTGAATTGCTAGTCAGTAAAGAAAGTGAAGCTATTTGAAATATTGCTTCAGAAGAACAATAATACTGAATACCTTGGAGATATGCCATGCTTAGTACTACAATAAATTAGAGAAGGTATTTCCATGCATGTACAAACTTAATTTAAAAAGGGACTAAGGGACTTTCTTAGTAGAAAATATTCGTGGTCATCAGTAATAAAACACAAACTAATATAGCATTCCCTTGATTTTTGTACTTGTTTATTGCTACATTTGTAACAAACAATTATTAGAATAATTTTTGTGCTCATAGCATTACTACATATTTCTCTTTTTCTCCCTCTGCAAGCCTTTGTTGTCCACCCCGTTTTTTCCACTGATGTTACATGAGTTTGTAGATGATATATATACTGTATATAGAAAGGTACTTTCTTTAGCTTAGAATGTTGTGGAAGCTTTCTTTGGATTTAAGAGGTGTCTCTAATAACATCCTGCTCTGAATTAGAAAAGCACCCTGAAAGTTTTTCCAGTCCCCCCCACTGTCTAGCCTGTAGTCTCTGCAGTAGAGAAGCATCACTTGCACAAGCTAGGTATTTTGGGATGAAGCTAGGTAGGAGCAATGCTCTCAGAATATACTTGCAGTGATCCATGCAGAAAATGAATATTCAATCCAAAAGACAAGGTTTGAGTTGTTTGGAGTAAATGCTCTGGCTAGGTATGTACTCTGAAGTTTGTATTTTCTGCAAAGGCTTTTTTAGCTCTATAGGACTGCTCCCATTTGTTTTCATCACTTGTTAATGTAAACTTGTTTTGAGACTCATATGGCTTTAGGGAAAGGGCAGTAAGAGCATTTATTAAATTGAATTCATTATGACTTCAGCCTGTAAACTGTGGCAGAATTTTTGATGTTTGCACTCCCTTTCTTCAAGTGTGCTTGATATCACGTGCATGAAGCAAACAATGTCAAGTCCTGTTACTGGTTCAAGGCAGAGATTCTGCTGAGCTGAAGATTCCTGTCCCATAGATTCTTTCATGCTTGTGCATAATTACAACTGAATCTGTCCAGTCTGTTTAATACAGTGTAATCTTTATGGATACCTGCTAACCCCTTGAATTTCACAATAAAATTGAAGTTCAAGGATTAGCTATGCAATGTATTAAAATACATACCCCTGCTCTTCTTTAATGGCAGAAACAGCTATTGACTGACACTTTTTTCTTGCTGTTTTTGTGGGTTTTTTATAGCCTTATATCACCTCTTATTCTTCTTGCCTCAGACCTAAACAGTAGTCGCTAAAAATTTCTCTTTGAGAATTTGTCCATGCTGTAACCAGACTCATTGACCTCCTTTGGAACTATTCTATTTCTGTTTTTACCATTTAGACGTCAGCTAATCAAGCTGAACAGAATTTTCAGAGAGATTAAATTTCATTAATTTATATAGTGTCATTTTAATGGGTTTATTATTCTCATCTCTTTACACACCTCTTACATTTGCTTTCAGACTGTTGCACAATGAATTGACATTTTCATGAGCTATCTACGCTTATGCTTCCATCCAAGCTGTCCAGCTCATTTTTGAAGCTGTCAATATCTGTAGGTCTACTGTTTCTCAAAATTTTGTGTAAGTGAAATTGACTTCAGTAGTTGTGCTGTCCGCAGATTTTATCACTGATTCTCTTCTTTCTCTCAGCTCACCCTAAATACCCTATAAAATATAGGATAAAGTGACAAGCATGCAATGAAGGTACACGCTATATAGAAAACTAAAACTTGAGCTGCATGTTATGTTTGTGATTAATAGGATGCTGATTGTTTAGAAGTAAAGGGAGAAAGAAGGGAGGGAAAAAAAAAAAGAACTGGCAGGCAGAAAGTAGTTTGGTCAAAAAAATGTGGATTTCTTTATACCTAAGTAAGTTTTCAGAAGACTATTTGAACATTTTTCTTTGCTGTGGCTTGCTGCTGATACATTTCTTCTATTGTGTATGAAAGCTATTTTTTCTTAATAGAAACAAAAGTACAAAAAGCCCTACAAGCACAAAACACAGATTAAGGCAAATAAAATGCACAACTAAAAAAATAACAATAACCTGAGGAAAAAAAGGAATGTGAAACGTATGAAGTACATGCTATGTCTTTCATTGTTCTGCAGCTCCCTCCCTTCCCCTTCATCACACACAGACAACAGCTGCAGTACTTTGTGTGCTCTAATTTTTATACATTAATATTCCCCTTCTGTTATTTTTATTCCTTTTGTTTCACCCTTGTGGATTTTCTTTTGTGTAGACTGCCTTTTTTTTTTTTTTTTTTGTGCTAGATTTTATTTAGGTAATACTTACGCAGTTTCAAATGCTGTTTTGATCCCCTTCTGTCAGTTTTGGAGATTCCATCTTCCTGAAAAGTCAATCTGCTAAAGAGGTGAAAGAAAACATGTAGCCAGCAGTCTTGTTAGTCAGCTGGCTCACTTGCTGATCAGCATTATATGCATGATGCCAGTGTGTTCAGCAGGCAATTTGCTGTGCAAGCCAAGTTTCTGGTATTTAAAAAAATATTATCTGCAGCCATTCCATTCATGCTTAGGATGTGAGAACATAATACAAATACTGCTAGAAACAGAAATAGAAACAGCTGTGTTGTTTTTCTTTTTTCTTTTATGTATGGTAAAATGACGTCTGCTTCTCTTGAAATAAGTTGTTTAAAAGTGAAACCTTTGTGCTGGAAAGGTTGTTCCAAGCTACATGATCTCAGTTGTCAGTCAAGCAAAGAGGTAACTGTCCAATCATCATGTGATTCATTTCAAGTCATTAGGTTAAACAGGATTTTGAAGTTTTGTTTATCTTCCCCAGAGGAGGAAACTCTGCCTCCAAAGCTCTTACATCAGTAGAAATTACAGGTAATTAAAGATGTGTCAACATCTGCATTAGTATTCTAAAATTTTGAAAAATAAATTAACCTCCTCAAGATATACCTGTTCCTTTTTGAAAAACACAAAACACATGGCAAGACAAGTGTGCATAAAAGGACCATAACAGTGCTAGTCTACCCATTTCATCCATTGTTTATATGAATCTTTCCACATTATCGTAATTTCCTCTGGTAATTTTGGAGGGAACTAGTCATACTATATGACAAATCTAGGAAAAACGTGATAGATCATGCCTTGTATGAATATTCAAATACTAGAAAATGTAAGAGAAATCCTAGATATACTCTCCAACTCATTGAGTAACATGAAATTTTGTCATAACATTCCACTAAATTTTTAAGGTCACTGGAGGATTGTGTGATTGTCATACTGGTCTGAAAGATATAGTTTTTCTATTTAATGAATAATTGTAGAAGTGTAAAGGGAGAATAGGTAAAAGAATTTTAGAAGTTAAGAGTCACCTTGAGCCTTAGAGAAGGAATTTGTTAAACATAAAGGATGTCAGGTCCGAATGATTTAGAACATTTAGTTTATGTGTCCTTCCCCAATGAGATACAAATTGTGACCTGACTGTTCTTGGGCAATTTCTTAACCACATGTTACTTGGACTGAAACTCTAGTGATCAGCACTGTTTATTAGAAAATATTTTGATCATTTGGTTTTAGACACTGTTTTTCTTCCTCAGGTTACTGTAAAAATGATCTGACATATAAAAATAATTTTTGTATGAATGCTTTGTGGTTAGAACACGCACTGAGAAGACTTAAATTCACTAAAAAGAAATGATAGGTCTGATAGATGTTATTTTCTTGTGTATGGGCAGACGTGTGGTATGAGGTGCACTGGAGATACTATTCGGATACCACTCAATTACTGTTTGGAAAAATGTATTATTATTCATTTGCAGAAAACTAGATAAAGCCCATGAACTCTGGCTACTCTACACAGATACTTAATTTCTGTGTTTTTGAGACAATAGGAATAATTTGTTGGTTTAGTTTGCTTGTTCCATCCAAAGCCTAATACTCAATTCTTCTAGAAAATAACATTTTCCATATCTTTCTTTTCTGCAAACATACATGGCTTCTGGAAATAGTATCTGCTAGATTTCAAATTAAGGAGTTTAGAGTTTGAGTTTCACTCATGAAAGAGAAACATAGAATGTCTTATATTTTGGTTAAGTTCCCATAAAGTCTCCTTAAATACTTTACCAATAGAAAAATTGAATAACAGTTGAAACTCCTACCTTCCTTTGTTTTTATTTCTAGATTAGTGACTATATCTCTTTCTTTCAAAAGTCAGGTTAAAATGAATAACTACTTAATATGCAGCTAAGGTTAATCTCTGATACAACTCTGCTTTGAAGACTTTGAAGAACCTTCTCTGTTTACTACATCAGCAAAAGTAGAGTTGCTTTTGTTGAAAGTGTCACATACATCATATTCAGTATAGAATGACCTGTTCATATTACAAGAAAAGTAACATGACTATGGAAAATGTGTTAGTATGTAATCTCTCCATATTATAACTTTTCTCTTGCAGACTCTCTCACTTGAATGTTGAAGTATAGTAACTCATTTTATATCATTTTTCCCCATAAATTTCATGGTGACTTCCAGATTTGGCATAATACCTTTACAATGCTTTAATTTAAAATAACCAAACAAATTCAGTGAATAGTGCACATGGGATTTAATCAGTGTGTTAGAAATGGCAGCAAAAACATCAGCACTGTTTGTAAAATATATACTCAGTATTCTGTCTAGTTTTTAGCACTGTTTATTGGGATTCTGAGAAACATACTGAGAAGTATTTTTATTTTTTTTAATAAAATTAAGTTGAAAATTAGAGAGCTTTACAAGAAAAATAGTAGGGCTGAAAAGTTTGTGTGATGAAATCATAGGGATTAGGCAGTCAAAATATTGCACAATGGCATAAATGCTAGTCAGTACAGATTGCTATTCAAATACAATAAATAAATAAATTCCTTACCTTCAGAAGTTTGTTTATAGAACCCACATTTTTCATGAGAGGAAAAACAAGTCTTTCAAATGGAAATCTATGACATATGTTGAACGCCAGCCAAAATTCCAATTGTAATACAAATCCAAATACAGGTAACTGATATAAGTCAGAACTTAATCTATTAATTCCAGGACATATATTTTAAAACAATAGTAGTATATACTACTCTTTTAAATACAATCTTATGCATGTTAGTATTGCAGGTGAAATCTACGTGTGAGAATGGATTGTGGGTACTGTATTAATGCAAAATGCAAAACCTTCCAGCAAGTTGTTCCTGTACTTACTGTTACAGTTGGGACAGAAATAAGTGGGTCAGGCCACGTACGAAAGAGAAACAAGTATCCTATATCCCATAATAGTCAGTGTTCATTTTAGGCTTTTCTTCTCTCTTCACGTAGGATTTTATCATTGATTTTTATCACCATATTGAGCAATCAGATTATTCCTAGAGGACTGCATTCTCAAACCTAATGTCTTGATTTCTGATTGACTAACATGAGCCATATAACTGGGTTGTTTTTTTGTTTTTTGTTTTTTGTTTTTTTTTTAAATTTGGGATCCCAGTTCCATGGCTGAGTTCTCTCTGTTAGTCTTGATTAGCCCATAAGTGCAAAACCAATTCTGTCTTGGGATAATTCTAGATATCTGCTGAATGAATAGGTTAAGCTACCACCTTAAATGCTGGACTGTTATCAACAGAAGCATTCTGCAGCTTAGGTGCAATATGTGGAGAAACTCGTGAAAGATACTTGAGAACAGCTGTCTGTCTTGAAATACAACAGCAAGCTTTGGGGTGGTTCTGCATTGGAGAACATTTTTCAAAAATTTGATTTTTGAATAGAATTTAATAGTCAGTTTTTTTTCTGGCAGATACCTCGGACCTACCCCCCCAACCAAGAAATGTCTAACCAAAAGAGAAGATGAACAGACTTCTGTATATACTACTTTTATACTCACTCTGATTCCCATAGTCCTCACATCTTCCACATAAGGGATTTTTGTGTGAAGGATTATGATAGTGACTTCAAATTAATCAGTGGTGTAGTTAAGGAATCTTCCAGGAATGAGGAGCTGTGGAAGTTAGTAAGGAAGAAGAGGGAATTAAACCACTCTTGGTGTTCTAAGCCCTGAACTTTTCAGAAAAAAAAAAGTGAAGTACTGAAAGCTTCTGCCCTACATCTTTTGAAAGAAGTGAACATTATGGAGAAATATATTAGCTTAATCAAGACAGATCAATCTCTTATTTCAGTGATTTTTTTTTTTTTTTTTTTTATTGTAGACAGTTTGCTTGGAGGCATAAATGGTTACTGCTCTGTGTGTTCAAAGTTGCTGGAAAATTGATCATGGTGCTGATTTTTATATAAAGTAATATTAATATGATTTTTTGTTAAGCTATCTGATTTCATTTATAAGTTATTCTGAACAAGCAACTGATAGCAATCATAAAATTGATATATATTAACTTGGTAGCAGTGAATGTGAGTTGAAAAAATTAATTTCCTTTAGAAGAATATTATTATAAAGTATTCTGTATCTTTCTGTCTTGATTCTGAAAGGGTTCAAAAATAGGAAGATCAGAACACAAGTTTTGATCTTTACTGATTAAGCTGAGATACAGAAAGTAATAAAATGTGTCACAACTATAAACTTGATAGATAAATTTTAATTATTTTCTGAGCCAGGAATATATGTTACACTACTGTGAGGTCAAATATTATTTTAAAATACAGATCTTTTAAAGCCAAAAAGAATAACTCTGTAATTCGCTCTGTCTTTATGCTGTTTGTTTTTGTGGTGTTTCTGCTAATTGTGACTGAAGGAACTGGGCTGTTCAGTCTGGGGGAAAAGGAAGCTGAGGGGAAACCTTTATTGTTCTCTTCCAATATCTGAAAGGTGTTTACAGCAAGAGCGGGGTTGGTCTCTTCTCACTGGTGGCATGTGACAGGACAAGGGGAAATGGCCTCAAGTTGTGCCAGGGTAAGTTTATGTTGGATATCAGGAAGAGCTTCTTTACTGAAGAGGTTGTTTAGCACTGGAACAGGCTCCCGGGGGAGGTGGCTGAGTCACCATCCCTGAATGTGTTTAAAAACTGTTTGGATGTGGTGCTCAGGGACATGATTTAGTGGAGGGTTGTTAGAGTTAGGGTGGTTTGTGGTTGGACTTGATGATTTTGAAGGTATTTTCCAACCTGAGCGGTTCTATGATTCAGAACTTCTCCACAGACATGCTGGGGGAAGAGGGACCAAAGAGATGCTTGGTAGAAAAGGACCAGGATGTACTGGTTGATGAACCAGCAGTGTTCTCAGGAGGCCAGAGGGACAAGCAGCATTCTGGCTTTTAACAGGGCCAGTGGAGCTAGGACAGTGATTATCCTCCTTCAGCACTGATGAGACTGCACCTGGAGTACTGTGTTCAGTCTTGGGTCCCTCACCAGAAGAAAGAGATTGAGGTGCTGGAGCATGTCCAGAGAAGAGGAATGAGGCTGGTGAAGGGCCTGGAGCATAAGTTTAATGACAGGTAGCTGGGAGAATAAGGGAGACCTTATTGCTCTCTACAGTTACCACAAAGGAGGCTGTAGAGAGGTGGGGAGCAATAAAACAAGGGGAAATGGCTTCAAGTTGTACCACAGGAAGTTTAAGTTAGATACTAAGAAAAATTTCTTCCCATAGTGTTGTGAAAGATTATGGGCTGTTCAAGTTGTCACCATCCCTGGAGGTATTTAAGATATGTCGATGTTATACTTAGGAATGTGGTTTAATGGTAGATTAGGCAATGCTAAGTTAATTGTTGTACTTAATGATCTTTGAGGTCTTTTCCAATCAAAAGGATTCTATGATTCTTTTCTTGATCTAAGTGAGGTGACAGAGATTACTGCCAACAACATTTATTCCAGAATTGAATCATCCTCATAACAAATACCTAGGTAATTTATGCTTAAATTTTACCAGTGGTAAAATCTACACATTGGTTTTATCTTTTTTTTTTAATGAACTTTTATTTCTTCACTGTTTTTCTGTGACTATAAATAAGATCATCTGTCAGTTATTTTCCTGAGATCTAGAATAAATTTATTTAAGTATCAGACAGAACAGTTTTGTAGCTATCTACTGAATACTGAAAGTTTTTTCCATCTACACTTAAACAAATGTTGACTGAAGTTTTGTAATGTCTGCTCATATTCATCTTACCTCTGTATTACACAGCTACAGCATCATATCCACTCTCCAGCTCAATAGCTTGCACTTTCACAGACTGCTGCACTAGTTTCTTAGGTTAAACCTTCTTCAGAAGTTTTTTTGGCTAATATTCTGAGAAAAGTTGTGAGGATGTGTTTTAATAAGCAGAGAATACAAAGCAATTGCATTTCCTTTTACCATTTTCATCCCTGTTTATGTTATTTCTATGCACCAATGATTTTATTTTTGGCCAAATTATCACAGAAGTTATATATGTAACTATGATTTTACCTGTCATAATGTGGAACTAATAGCTCTCATTCTCAGGAGCCACATATATAAAATTAAACCAATTAATAAATTATCATACATTTATTATATAGGTGTGTTAAATTATACATGACATATCAGATGGTTATGTAGGTTGCTCCAAAAGTAATGTCTCCTGTTTATTTCCGCGGAAACTACAACAAAGAGTACAATACTACTACTAGATAGAGCAGATTCTCAGTTACAAAACCTTGTTTTTGAGTAATCACCATCATTAGCTATGCATTTTTGCCAATGGTTAAGAAGAACCTGCATGCTGTGCTCATCAAAATCTGGACTGTTACTGTCACCATTATTGAAAGTCGCCATCCAGTGTCTCACTGCACTGACATCCACTCTTTGGTCTCCATAGAAGTCAGCATCAAAGAATATCAATGGGTGCCATTTTTCCACATGGATGAATTCAATGGCACACCTTTGCTTCATCTACACTACCGTATCACATGACATTTTGTCAAACTGCCTCTATGCTGCCATCTGACACATGTCAACAACATGAAATGGAATATAAGTGGGAAGGTCCAGCCTCTACTGCCATACCACCAATATCCACCTCTGATGTGGGCCAACATCATAAAATAGGAGGCGTTACTTTCTGAGCAGCCTTCATATAATGCGATTCAACAAAGAGGAGAGATGATTTCAAAAGTGCTAGTCCTTCCCTTTTATCTACCTCTGGTTGTGTTTGTGTGGGCATAGGTAAAGGTGATGAAATAATCCAGGAACAGTAATAAAACTGTTGCAAAAAAGATGGGAGAAAAAGGAATACAAAAAGGAACAGGAGATGGAAGGTTAATAAATGATATATTAAGAAATAAGTAGTGGAATGAGTTTGAATTTTAAAATTAATGTTACGATGTTGATATGATATAGAAGGTAAATGGCAAAGGAGCTGAGAAGAGTAATAAAGGAAAATTACTGCAAGCAGTATGTACTCAGAAGAATTGCTGAGAAATAAGGAGATAGGACAGAAACATATCAAAAAGAGATTAAGTATCAGTTATGTCTGTGAAAGCAGAAAGCGAAAAACTAGCTCTTTGGGAAGAGCTTTTATCTCTTAAAGAATTGAACAAAAAATTGCTATATGGCTTTGAAGGATGAGGGAGGAAGGAAGACCTAGCTGTTAAGAAAGCCCATTTTTCAAGTCCAGTTTTTATATGAACTCTGTAGGCAGTTTAAAATGAGGTAGACATTCATATTCATGTATATACAAGTTATTCACAAACACAAATTGAATATCTCAAAACAAATATATGAGATAAATATATGGCAAACAGAAGATCTTTTCAATGATATGTTCTTAATATTCTGTCAGCTGTTTAATCAGGCAAGGAGACTTGGTCGTCTACATAATACAATAACCAATATAATTAATAATTATTAAATTTCTTCGCTATCAATTTGAAATACAAGTTTCTGCCATAAACTATAAAGCAGCTATAAAACATAATTACAGTTGTTCAATATCTGCAACATAAATCACTGTTTTCCATTAAAACAAACTAATAAAAAAATATACGATTTGTTTTTAACAGTTCACAGGGATTTGTTTCCCTTAAGCAAGCACATAATCACTCTCATGCTGTATGTTCATACTAAATGGAAGCTGTACTACAAATATGTAGGCAATTGGTTGAAAATATATGTGTGATTGGACTTGATGACCTTGAAGGTATTTCTGACCTAGACAATTCTATGATTCTATAAAATATCCTTGGACATTATTTCTATGTTTGTATAGATGTACTGGATTAATAACTCTACTGTAAAGAAAGAGTTAAAAAATACTTCTATAAATAATAGGCTCCCACACATCTGAAATCTCAAGCTGCACTTAGTAGTTTGATCTCATTAACTGAGCATAAACACAACTTGTAGGAGTGAGGACACTTCACAGAAGTGTATTGTCCATATTGTATTTTGTGCTGAATGTGAATCTAGTGGCCTGAAGTCTGAGGATTAAGAGGAATATCCATACAAAGGCTTAAAAATAGGGATGTTCTTTCAACATCTGCTGGAAATGAAATACCTAGTACAAACAAAGGAGCAAGAGAAAGACAAAGGTTTTCAAATTCAAAAGGTACATAATTCAGAATGTCCTTTTTGTTACAGATAATTCTATTTGAAAATGGTAATTCACATGCCTCTGCACTCTTTGCAAAAGAATTGATACCAAAAAAAGCACTAGGATGACACGTGGCCTAGAAAACCAAACCAGCTCACTGGTCTCTGAAAATAATTCATTAGAATCATGACTATAGAATCATAAAATGACTTAAGGTCCTGTCCAACCTAAAAATGATGTAGTTCCAGGCCCCCTACCATAGGCAGGGTTGCCAACTGCTAGATCAGGATGCCCAGAGTCTGATTCAACCCAACTCTGAATGCATCCAGAGGTGGTTCCTGCACCTCACCACACTTTCAGTGAAAAACTTCCCTCTGACTTCTAATCTAAATCTACCCTCATTTAGTTTAAAACCGTTGCACCTTGTCCTCTCACCATCAGACTCCGTATAAAAAAAAAAAAATGTTTGTCTCTTTCCTGTGTGTAAGTTTCCTTCAAATACTGGTAGGCTGCAATGAGGTCTTCTGGAGCATTCTCTTCAAGCTAAGTAAACCCAACTCCATCAGCCTTTCTTCATAAGAGAGGTGCTCCAATCCTTCAGACCCACTCCAGCAGTTAGTTCTTCATCCTTGTGCTGAGGACCCCATGCTTGGAAACAGTACTCCAGATGGGGCCTTGTGTGCAGAGTAGAGGGGAATCACCAACCTCTCCCTGTCCACCACTGCCTTCGCTCCATCAGAGAAGGCCACCAGACTAGTCAGGCATAGGCTGCCCTTGGTAAAACTATACTAGCTGTCTTGGATCACCTCCTCATCTTACATGTGCCTTTACATCTCTTCCAAGAGGATCTATCCATGATATTCCCAGGCACTGACGTGAGGTTCACTGTCCTCTTGTTTCCCAAGTCTTCCTTGGTCAGGGCCTGAAGCTCTTTGATGTGGTATTTGTTTTGATTCACAACATTGGGAAGCCTTTAAAGACTTACGAGCATTGTGGAGAGAATCTGCTTGACTCCAGAACTACTTCAGGTCTACCCCTTGATCCTTGCTTCTGCTACTTCAGCTTCTTTGATCCTGGAGGGCTGTGATGGGTGATACAGGTCTGTTAACTATCACATATGCAACTGTGCCAGTGTTTGGTCACTTGCGATTTCACTTTCTTTCAGATAGAAGCTGCTACAATGAATTGCCATCGGCAAGGCCTCTTTTGCTTCTTTGCTGAAAATTAGTCAGTGTCACTTTTCCTGCATAGCATCTCAGAACACTTCTATGATGAGGAAGGGAATACACCCTAGCCTAGAGGGACCAACAGAAAGACCAAGAGACCAGGAGAAACTGTGAGGGAGTCTCTGCAATTTAATAACAAGCCTACAAGCAAATTTCTTAGCTGAATAGAGTGGGGAATGAGAGGGAAAACTGCACTCCCCTGTGAAATCTGAATATTTATTAGAGCTGGAATAACAGGCTGAAAGAATCGTAGAAATAGCGTGCCTGACACGTAGGACTTATTATGAGTGCTGGAGCACAAAAATATCTAATAAACCCATGATTTTTAAATGCTAATAGAGCTTGTATCTTCTTTTTGTAAAAGTGGTGTCTCTTATTTTCTTCTGCATCAGTGATAAACTATCAATGATACTGAAGACATTTTTCAAAGCAACCAGAGCAGCACAAGGCAGAATGTGGCAAGAAAACATAATATTCTGATGAAGATACAGTTCTACTATTCAACTTGCAAGTTAGAACTGAAGTAATTTCTAAAAATGTTATCTTTTTAGAATCTATACTCAAGATTAAATATATAACAAAGGGTCATCTGAGAATACTAATACTAAAATAAAGCAAGATCTCAAGGGAAAGAACCCATTACATACAAATTTATGGAAATGAGTTAATGGTGTTGATATCTGCTCAACATTTTTTCTAAATGTCCCCACTTTTGATTGTTAACTAGCAGTACGAGAACATTTTATCTCTGTATAATGAGAAAAAAAAGAAAAGTTACACGTAAGCTTTAGAAAATGTAAGAGAATTTAATTATATACCTATCTACACTAAAAGTAAATAAATAAATTCAGAATTATATTCTCAGTTTGAGATTTTGATGTCGTCTTAGATCTTTGACAGACAGTAATTTTGATGAAATAACCACATTGAAAACTTTAAAGTGAGCTGCAGCTGTCATTTTTCAGGAGGTTCTCCCTCACATCAATTGAAAAATCTAATCTTTCTGTAGTCTTTCTCTTAGCAGTAGGTGAAGAAATCTCACTTATGCAGTATTTTATTTTTTCCCTTCATAATGTTTTGCTAACTGTATCTCATTTTCCACCTTTGCATTTCTGATTTTGTGCCTAGGTTTTAATGCTATTTTTTGTTTTAATGATTTTAATAGTTCAATATATTTTCTATGTTCTGTATGTGCTATGTTGTTTGAGATCACTGGAGCTTTCATTACAGTACCAAATTCATCCCTGCTTGTATTTTTTAGTCTTTGTCTACTTTAGAATAAATGCATGCATAACTTAGTCTATTTAAGGAATAGGAACTGCTCTGATCTGAATTCCATTTCTATCTAGACTTTCACACCATTCCATTTTTCCTACCATTTCCCTGAATTTAAGTCTATTTTCTTGAACTTTATTTTACTATTTTGTAGGAGACTTTTTATTTCCTTTCTACGGGCTGTAGCCTCTCTCTTTTCATGTTCATGCCCTTGCAGGGTTTTTGCCACTTTCTTGTTTTTTTTTGCCATTCCTCTCTGATGTCTAGAATCAGATATCTGCCATTGTTTTTATTATATCAACTCTTTTTTTCATGTGAAAATATGCTGGATGTTCTTTGCCTTGCCGTACCTATTTACTAAAAACTTTTACTACAATTGTCTACATAGTTGAAAGTTGATTCGTTTTACTTTATTTTCTTCTCTTCTTTATTCCAGAAAAAAAAACTCTTATCTCCCTCAAGAATCACATCTTAATTGCTGGTTTACAGCTGATCTGATCATTTCATCCTTATCCAGAAAATGTGCATGTTCTGTATTTGGATCTAACTGCCTTCCAAAAAAAGAAACACAAAAAACCCACTCTCATTTTCATCCCTTGCAGATGTTTCTGGAGCAATTATACTCATTAATACTCTAATCATGTGAATTATCCTACTGTGATTCTCTCATATGCCAATTGAGTAACTGTTGCAATCACTAATTAAGACTTCTACTCTTCCTGTTTTTTCTTTTACTTCTCAAATTAGTAACAATTAAAATATTCTGTGGATTGACATACTACCATTCTGCTCGTCCTTCTTATGACTTCCTTGAAATCAGCCCTTAACTCAACAATTTTGAGGTCCTTTTCCTAGCCATTATGGTCTGTACATATCTGTGAACAGCAAAAACAGCCCCAAAAAGACAGGGGGCAAAAATCTCTAAATAAGACAAGCTTAAACTAACACAACTCATCACTGCATATAGACAATGTTTACATGGCACTGGCAAAGTTCCTATCCCAGCAACAGAGAGCTTTCATCACTTTGAAAAGGGCAGTTTAAGATTTAAATCTAAAGTTACATTTGGATCTTAAATTGTTACATGAAAATGCCCAGAGAAGTCATGAAAAAAAAAAACACCAAAATACTCTTTGTCACTGCCAATAGTGATAAATTATGCTAAAAGAATTGCCATATGTCAAGACTTATTATTGGTTTAATACAGTATTTCACAAGTACATTCACAGCACTGCTAACAGTAGACTATGATTTCACACGTACTTTCAGGGTGAAGCTATTTCTTAGCAAAGAACTCTTTGCAGCAATCCATGCATGTCTTCAGACATCACGTTAAGTGTCAGATAACCATTTCATTCAATTTTTTCCAAAAAGTTTTCAATTATTGTCTTTAATATCATTAAGTGCACCAGTTACACATCCAAAACCTTTCATAAGTCTTCTGTAGCTCTAAGACTTTATACCTAGGTCACATGTACTGAAATCACTTCAGTCATGCCAGAAGTGTGCTGAGTTTATTCTCATTCAGCCAGTCTTTTGTAAAATTTTCTCTCTTGTTTCTTTGTGACATTCCCTCCACATACTTCTGAAATTCAAAAGAAATTATTTTGGTTCGTGGTTTTATTAGAAAGCAGGTAATAGAATGAAAGCACTCTTTGTGTTGTTTTCTTTTTTCAAGAATGTTGGTGACTAACTGTAACAGCGACTCTTTGGTTGTATCTTGAAGAGTCACAGATTTCTTTAATACCTGTTCAGCATAATTACCTCTTCTGTGCACATCACCTAAATTCAGCTAGGAACTAATTAGTCTTTGCAGCCTATGTAAACAGGTTCAGAACCTGTAAAGGTGATAATAAAGTTTTGAGTTTGGGTGTAATTCTTCACTGCAATTCAACACCTTGCAGAATTAGAATCATAAAATCTAAAGTTCCTACGATTCTAATTCAACAAGGTGTTGGATTGCTTGTAGAAAAATGCTGAATCCTCATATCTTAGTGGAACTGAGAGTTTTTACTTCACTGAACAATTAGGCCCAAACTCAAACTAATTTCTTTGTCAACATCACAGCTTTTGAACCTGTTCACATAGGCTGCAATGACTAATGTACTAGTCAAATCTGTTTTTCTCAGAGCAATTTTGAAAACTGAAACTGGAAGATAGGAAACCACAGTACTTTAGAGAAACGAAGGAAGCTACACTGAAGGTGCAAATATGCTCCTTTACCCTCAAGTAATAAACACATATTCCTTTCTTACAAAGCTTGTGCCTGTAATTGTTAATCCAGAGACTGTGTCCCTGCTAAACCACGTGGAAGATGCCTGAAAGGTCATGCAAAATACTGCTTCTGTCTGTGGAGAGATGTCATCATTCTCAATTCTCAGTTCTTTGCACTGCCAAGTGTTTGATCTATAAATCTATATTTGTGGCGACAGTCCACATTCATACAGAAAACCTGCAAACCATTTTGCCCAGCAGTACTCAGTACATTAATTTGCAACACAGTTGGCAGAATATGCAGTATACAGAGCAGCCATCCGGTTTCCCTCAAAGTTTTCTTCACAGAGGATGAACGTGCTGTTTACTACATCTTCAAAAACGTGTATGAATGTGCACTTTATAACATGTTCCCGTAATCAAGAATGGAAAGAGGGGGAAAGTACAACAAAAGCAGAAAGAACCTACAGCCAATGCCAATTGTTTTCTGTCATTATCTGCAACATTTTAAAACAGGAAAGCACAGGGTTTTTTTTGTCCCTGACAACAGTAATTTTCCACTTTCTAATTCAAGCTGATTTCTTGATCTGAGCAATGTTAGCTCTGAAAGTTATAGCTACTTAACCATATATTTTATATAAAACAAGACCCAAATCAATGTCACGTAAGCGTTTCAAGAACTCCATAAAATTACACATTGCAGTTAAACATTACACAATATTTTAAGTCAATTATTAAGGAGTATTTTTCACAAGAATATGTCAAATACTTTTCACAAGAATATTTTAATAGAAAATTTAGTGTAGGAAATGGGTAAATATTTCTTGTATCCTGATTATATTCTTCCTCCTTCATCTTCCTCTGACTATTTGGTGGTTCCATGAAGAGTTTTAATCAATCTTCCTACAGTTTTAAGTAGGATGATAGCAAGCCTAATAAAATTAATGTAAAAGATTTATGGAACAATCAGCCCAAAACCAGTGAAACAAGCCTGAAAGGACTCCAGGAGATACAGATCATTTCTTCCGTTGATCAGTGAAATGAGAAGCGTAGAAATGTTCTCAGCTGTGAAACAAAACTCTCCTAAGCGGAATTCATGGGTTACTGAGGAATGTAAGGGGCATGAAACAAAGCTTGGAAAGCATTGCAAAACCACCAAATGGAGAGCTGAGAAACCAAGAACTGTAAACAACTTCTTTTTGCATGATTTGCTGAGAGTACCACAGTATGCCAGCTTCCAGACAAAGGAATGAGAGAAAGATGGATCTTAGTAAGGACAGAAGAACAGGCAGAGGTCATCAGCTCAGAAGGCCCTGTTAAATTGTATGCTGCAATTATACAATGAATAGTTGACAATTCTTCTACAGAAATTCAGCTGGAGTCAGTTTCAAACATACTTGGTTTTCTGCTTTCTTAGTCTTTACCAATGATAGGGAAGCAGCATCAAACTGCATGCACGTTTATTTCTGGGAATATCAAGACCTTGTAATGTACTTCAGTCTTCTGAATAATTAAACTTATTCTCATGGAAATAACCTAGATTTTTAGTCTTCAGTAAGGCATAGCATAGTAAGTTCAGAGAAAGGATGGGGGAAGGAATAACATTTCTATAATTTGAAAAATATCGCTGCAGTCAATAAATTACACTTTTGTTCTTCCCTAGTGGTTTTTTCACACCTTGAAAAATTAGCTTAAAACTGCCAAGTTTAAAAATGTGCTTGTTTACCTGAGTTGAAAGCTTGGACAGAGTTTCTGTTACTGTCAGCAGAAGCGACTTTCAGATGAAAGGTGAACTCTGACCTTGTCATATAATCTCTGCTGAAATCAGTGAAATGTGCATTTACTACCAAGTGAAGAAATCAGTTCAGGCATAGCATCCTTATCAGATATTGGAAATAAAATAAGTGCATCAAGTCTTAAATGCCTACCCTATTTTTATCTCTCTCTTATGCTGTCCTTGATACTTCTGAAGCTAAACCCAGCTGAGATCACTGTATCTAAAAATGGCTGTTTCTCTTTAAAAGCTTAGTGTCCCTTTACAGATCCTTTCCTCCACATATGGAGTAGAGGACATATATTTCCACTGTTGCTGAAGCAATAGAAAATACAATGGAAGAAGGATGAATATAGGCTATGTGTAATTTAGCAAGTACATGGCACAAGCATTAAATCTGTACAGTGAATTATTTGCTGCAGAGGATGAGCAATCTAAGTTATATATATATGAAAGTGTTACTCCTGACTAGTTCCAGTTTGATCCTGTGAACTAACTGGCCATTAGGAGTTAGAGCTCATTAGCTGTGCTCTTTCACCACAACATCGCTTACCAATTCAGTCATCAGGAAATAATTGAGTAAGAGCACTCCAAAAATACTGGCAAGCCAAAGCACAATTGTAAAGACTGTCCTCACCTAATACAAAACGCTAATGTGAACACACCTATAAATTACCTAAAATATTCTTGTTTAAGATTCTCCAGACTAATCATATGCTACTCCTGAAGTCACCATAGCAGCACATGATACTTAGAGGATTTGAGGGCAATGAAAAAGCAGTGGGAAGATCTACTAGTGTCAGGGCCAGCAGAGATGGAATGAGGAAGGCTAAGGTCCAGTTGGAATTAAATCTGGTAAAGAAAATCATGGACAACAAGAAAGACTTCTGTAAATATGTCAGCAGTAAAAGGAGGACTACGGGAAACATGGGTCTGCTACTGAATAAGGTAGATGTCCTGGTAACAGGAAACAGTGAGAAGGCAGAGATACTGAATGCCTTCTTTGCTTCAGTCTACAAATACTGCTCTTTGGGAATCTCAGACCCTAGAGGTAGGAGGGAGAGTCTGGGGAACTGAAGGCTTCCCCTTGGTTGAGATGGATCTGATCAGAGAATGCCTACTTAAAAATCAACGCACACAATCCCATGAGCCCCATTAGGATGCAACTGTGTGTGCTGCAGGAGATGGCAGAAGTGATTGCCAAATTGATCTCTGTCATCTTTGAAAGGTCTTGGTGAATGGAAGAGGAGACTGAAGACTGGAGAATAGCTAATGTCACTCCAGTTTTCAGAAAGTGCAAGAGGGAAGATCTGGGAAACTACATGCCAGTTAGCCTCACCTCCGTCCTGGTAAGGTGATGGAATAACTTGTTCTGGATTCTATCTCCAAGCAATTAGAAGTGAAGAAGGCTATCAGGAGAAGTCAGCATGGATTGACGAAAGGCAAATCATGCTCAACCAACCTGGTAATTTTCTGTGAAGTCATCACTGGCTGAGTAGATGGGGGGAGAACAGTGGATGTTGCACACTTTGACTTCAGCATGGCGTTTGACAATGTTTCCCCACAACATTCCTCTAATGAAGCTTAGAAACTGTGGGATGGATAAGTGGACAGTGAAGTGGATTGAGAACTGACTGACTGGCATAGCTCAGAGAGTTGTCATCAGTGGTGCAGAGTCTGGTTGGAGGCCTATAACAAGGGTGTTCCCCAGGGGTTGATGCTGGGAGTGGTCCTATTCCACCCTACTGATACACCTCATTTACGCTTTTTCTGGGTGGTTGATTACATTCCGGCTTGGGATGACAAACAAATTTGTTGTAAGCTGTCAGGAAAAAATCAGTCTTTCACAGTTACTGGATAAAGTTACAATCAAAAATATAAAAATAAAATTGAAAGCTTAATCATAATGAAAAGTACAATTCTTATTAAAATGCCAAGGTGGCTCTTACATGTTATTGATCTTCACCTGTTAACAGTATAAAGTAAAAAAAAATATTCTATTTTTATGTTGATGAAGGAACAAAGGAAAAAAAATATTCTATTTTTTATTGATGACCTGGATGAGGGCATCGAGTGCACCCTCAGTAAATTCGCAGATGACACCAAATTGGCTGGAAGTGTGGATCTGCCTGGGGGTAGCGAGGCCCTACAGAGGGATCTGGACAGGCTGGAGAGCTGGGCTGGAGCCAATGGGATGAGTTTCAACAAGGCCAAATGCCGGGTCCTGCACTTCGGCCACAACAACCCCAGGCGACGCTACAGGCTTGGGGCGGTGTGGCTGGAGGACTGCGTAGAGGAAATGGACCTGGGGGTATTGATTGATGCTTGGCTGAACATGAGCCGACAGTGTGCCCAGGTGGCCAAGAAGGCCAATGGCATCCTGGCTTGCATCAGAAACAGTGTTGCAAGCAGGAGCAGAGAGGTGATTGTTCCCCTATATTCAGCACTAGTGAGGCCGCACCTCGAGTACTGTGTCCAGTTTTGGGCCCCTCACTGCAAGAAAGATATTGAGGCCCTGGAACGTGTTCAAAGGAGGGCAACAAAGCTGGTGAGGGGTCTGGAGCACAGGCCATATGAGGAGAGGCTGAAGGAGCTGGGAATGTTCAGCCTGGAGAAGAGGAGGCTCAGGGGAGACCTTATTGCTCTCTATAACTTCCTGAAGGGAGGTTGTAGTGAGCTGGGGGTCGGCCTCTTCTCTCATGTCATTAGTGATAGGACCAGGGGGAATGGTTTCAAGCTACGGCAGGGGAGATTCAGGCTGGACATGAGGAAGTATTACTTTTCAGAAAGGGTGGTCAGGCACTGGAATGGACTGCCCAGGGAGGTGGTGGAATCACCGACCCTGGGGGTGTTCAAGGAAAGACTGGATGTTGTGTTGAGGGACATGGTTTAGTAGGAGCTATTGGGAATAGGTGAACGGTTGGACTGGGTGATCTTTTAGGTCTTTTCCAACCTTAGTGATTCTATGATTCTATGATTCTATGAATGTTTCTTCATCATGAATAGCTAAAGTTACTCCCAGGGAAACCAACATATGCTCTTAAGATGTACATATACAGTGTCATCTTCAGGTATTCCATACTTGGTGTATGGGAATTGCTGAGTCATGACCTGAACCAGTGATTGAGCACTTGGTGAAGGAACACAGCCAGCCCTAAGAGCACAGGTAAAAGCAGTTCACCTGTGCAACCAGAAGAAGTGAAACCAGGTTCTTCCCCTCCCTAAAGCTGACCTGAGATAAAGGTAGGGTTTCTAGCTGGAGTTCCATCCTTTTGGAATACTTAGTGACTGTTAATTCTTGGGACAGGTAAGCAAAATTTTTTTTTTCTTTAACTGAATTATGATTATCACTCTTTTTGATTGTTTTAGAATTGGTTATCTGCCATTGTCTTTCCCAACATTTTGACTGAACAAGGTCTGATCAATCTGCACTTTCACATGTGCTTATCATGATGCAGAACTGTTTGCACTGGTTGTTAGGAGCATCTTGTGCAGCAGTCACCTCCTACACAATTCTGGGATTCCCTGGTCACTTCTGAAGGAGAAGCAGAGAATAGGATAACAGAAGTTTAAAATTCTGCTCTGGAGCAGATGAAGTAGGGACTTTAATCAGACACTTCCATATTCTAAAATAGTGATGCAACTTTAGGAATGGAATGATCAAAGTTCAAACCCAATGGAAACCAAGTTTACTTTCTCCTAAAAAAATAATCATCCAACTGAATCTTCAGAAATCTCAGTATTATCATATTGCAGATCAAAACAAATCCAGAATGTTCAAATTACATGACAAAGTGAGGTGGATAAAAGGGCTGTTGTTTTCCTTTGTTTGCTTTTGTGTGATTATTTCTAACTAAGCAAATAAGGTAGGATAGAAGATTATTTATAAAAAGTAGTTTGCATTATCTGTGGCTCCCAGCATGTTTCTAGCCTCTGTCTTCCCTTATAAGAAGCCCATTCTTTTCTCTTTGTCTCTTCCTCCCCATCCTTACCCATTTATTCAATGTTGAAAAGGTTGAGATATTCAGTTAGAAAGAGAAATCTTCATTGAGCAGTCACCTCAGCCAGCCCATCCATTAATGTCCACTGGACCAGAACAGCAGCTAGCAGAGTTCAGAAGAGCCCTAACACAGCTGTGAAGCTGCTGTATTTTAGGCAGGAAAGAACCCTACCAGGCACAGCATCTGTTTTCTATTAAAGCTATACAGAGATGCTTCCTTTGGGATGAATGAAGTACATTCAGATCTTAAAGTTCCCAGCTGTTCACCACAAAAGAGCTGAACATTTTAAGATATTCATCTTTGACAGAAATCATCATGGTCCACCAGAAATCCTACAAGACTTTTCTATTCAAACTTTTTTATTTTTCTCCCAGCTGGAACCTGCTATTCCAGCAGTTTTTGCTGCACCTACCACATCTCAGTGTGCTGAGAGGCTCGCTAATGCCACAGTACTGTTGTAAGAGGAAGGGCAAAACAACTGATCTGTACAGGTCGTGTTTTTCTAAGGAAGGGAGTAATTTGAATACAGTGAATGAAGAATAAGAGAGGAAAGGCACGTGTGTGGGGCTGGTAAGCTGCTGCCCAAGGAGGAAAGTCAAACATCTGCATTTTGGAAGAGTGCTTGCTTAGAGAGAAGTAGGAAACTGCTTCTGTGGGGCAGGAGAAGTTTAGAGGGAGACAATGCAAATGGCCTACAGGACCCAAAGCCTATTACCACTTTCTGTCATCCTTAAAAATATAACTCTTTTTCCTCGGTAATCATACAATTCTGCTAATACATTCAAATACCTTCGCCATAATGATTTCTGCCACACTCTGTCTCTTTAAGTACGATACTCAAGAACACTGTGTTAGATCATCCTGGGTGATATCCCCCAGCAAGTGAGCTGTGTCAAAGGGGAATCCTGTATACAACATGCTGCTGCTAAATATAATGAATTCAGTCGAAAGAATGCTCTTTGCCTTTCTCCTCCAGTTATTCACACTGTATCTCCTGAGTGTAAATAGAAGCAAGATTTCTCCCCAGGAAGGAAGATCTGCAACTTACTGAGGATTAAGAAAACAGTGTCCTAAATCCAGTACCTTCAGCAGTGGGATTATTATTATGTTTTTTTTTTAAACAAGAGGGATGAAAAAACTAGAAGTCTTAAAAACACTCAGTTGCCTCTAGACCACATATAAAATACTGCATCCAGCTTTGAGATTCCCAAGTACCGTAAAGGCATAATTTTTAATAGTTTTGGACTGGTTTTTGTAGGAAATGCCTAGCAGTAAAGTGGTTAATCACAAATTGTTTAGCTGTCATCCTTGGAGGTTTCAAGATCTGACTATATAAAGCTCAAAGCAACCTGATCTAACCTTGCAGATGTTGCTTTCAGAAGACTGACTATAGAGCTCCTGAGATCCCTTCCAAAGGGAATTGCCCTTCTGAGTAGTCTCATAGGATTAAGATGGACAGCATTTGAAAATCAGATTTCATGGAAGACTTCACAAATAGTTCTACAAGATGGTAAACATGTATACATATTTAGTTTTATAATTCTGACTTTTTTTTTTTTTTTTTTTCTTGTTTAATTTTTTTAAAGAAAAACAGTACTGTTGTCTTTGGAATAAATAGTTCAGCATCAGTGGAGCAGAAGATGGGTTCATGACAAAGTGATTGAACATCTTTCCAAATTTCTTGTTCTGTGCACTGAGTCTGGCAGGGACATGTTAATAGGTAAATATACACGGCTGGGATTGTGATGCAGATGCTAGTTAATGTGATACTAAGACTAATCATCAACATATGTCAGAATTGACTTCCAAACTATTATTGAAGAATCTGAAATACTGTTATTTTGGAACTTGGAATGTTTCAACCTGGAATAATTCTTTCTTGGTTAGGATTTCTCAGGAGTGAAACTGTAATCACCATTTTTTTCCTACAGTCCAGGTAATAACTTTGTAGACAAAAATTCAAACCAAGATAAATGAGGGGAAAAATACATGCAAGTATATAGATGCTCTCTTCAGTTTCAAAGAAAAATTTAGATAGCCAGCTTATTTTTCAGAATTGATTGAGTTGATTCTCACAATAAAATCTGCCAAGAAAATCATAGATTTTACTGCAAGAAAACTGTATAAACTCATAGACAAATTTTCAATTAATGAATTACGTAAATACTTGCAAAATTAATAAGTGGTATTAGAAGATGAAAATACAGAATTCTACTAATTAGAATTAGTACCAGATACATTAGAAATACAGGTAAAACAATTTAATGCTAAGCTGAACAAAATGTGGAAATTATAAATATATGAAATAGTAGTACATACATTTCTTCTGCAGAAGAGAAGGAACTGGGACAGCAATCTTCATATGTTGGAAATGATGAGAAAATCAAATGTAGATGGGCAGGTATGAAAATGAAGTCTTATTAAAGCAGACGTAGCATGTCATCAAACAAGCACGTGAGGCCTCTGCCATATGACACCCATAAGACTGTGCTAAGAACATGCTTTTTCATTTCAGTTTTAATGTAACAGAAGGTAAATGGAAGCACGCAGAGAGCAGCTGTTGTAAGAGAACAAGTACCTTTTTATAAAGAAAAAACATGAATATAGTAAAAAAAGTGAAGCACACAAGGCAACTTTTATCTCTGTTTACTTGGAGAGGGAATGTCACATGAGATGAAATAAAAGGGAGGACTTGTATCTCAAAAGCTTTCAGCTGGTAAAACTTGTTGACTGGAAAAATATCCTACAATCTTCAAGTTACTTAGGAAAGATGAAATGAACGGAGACATAAAAAATAAAGTGTACACCAGGGATAACTAAATAGAAAGATTAGGCTTTTGTGGTTGAAAACTGGATACAACCAGGCTGTTTGGACTCCCTCACTTCCACAAAAATACGTTTATCTGTTGAGTAACTGAGAAAATAACTTCCAGTCATGCTTTAGGTTCATATACCCCAAATCCAACCGAAGTGGTTACAAGTGTTGGCATTTAAAGCATCCTAAGTAGAGATTCAAACAAAACTGAACAGCCTAGAAAAATAAGTGTGGGAAGGTCACCCTTGTGGTAGCTTGTCTGGCAGCTCATTCATCTAGATCGGACTCTGTATAGCTACCCAATTTCTCTCAAAAAAAAAGTGCCTAATTATATGAAAAGGTGGGATTTTTTTTGCAAAGCTGATACTTATACAGTTCTAATTTTCTTGTTGGCAAGTGAAGAGACTTCCAAGCAAATAGTGTAGAACACGTCTACTTGCTGTTTTCTCTGATAACACGATTAACTTGTCTGAGTAGCATCTTAGTGTCCTTATTATGTCTTATTTGAGACAATCGATGATTTTTGCAAAAAAAAACCAACAACTGAAATAGATTTCAGAGGATGGCATTTTGTCACTAAACATCATGCCATAATATTTCTTCTAAGCATGTGCTAACTTTTTAAAGGATTGTTTTTCACTTTGCACTCTAACAGTAATGAAGATTTCTTTCCCCTGTGTATACAGTTTCTTATCTGAACATATTTTTTTAATTTGGACAGGAACAGTACATGCTACTATTAATCATTTGATTTCATTTATCTAAGTTTTCACACCTGAAAAAAATCATTGAAAGACAGTTATTATTCATCATTTGGAAAGTTTATTAAAGTAATATTTCTAAATATTTTAAAATTAAAATTTCATTTATTACACTGTTAATTTGCATCCATGTTTTACTACTTCCTGTATAGTATAATGCATTAGTTTAGTATTAGAAAGATTTTATTACTATATTATGCATCATCTTTTTACCTATCAGGTGTGAAGAATCTGTTTTTCTTCTCTTCGAAGAAGTCTTTCACTGTAACTCAGAAAGTGCATTTAGCTCTGACAGGTCCATGCAAAGCAGGTGGTCTTCTGCTCTCTGCTGCCTTGATGGCGTAGCTCCTGAATGACAATACAAGACAGTACATTAGCTTCTATTTTTTACCGACTGACAAAATTTTGTGGGATGATGGCCAGACCCAATGGTCAGAATCACAGATATAAAAAACAAACAAGCAATCTGTGGACTTACTAGGCATAAGTTATAGTTATGTACAATACTAGAAAAAAATATAAAAAATTACTTCCAGTGAAGTGTACTCCTGGGTGGATTCAATGAATGCAGATTGCAATAACTTCTTTCAAATAACTTTCAAAAACAAATCTTCATTTGTTTTGAGTTAAATTTTATTCATTTATCCACTCCAGGAAAAGAATGCTAGCATAATGAATTCAACCTTACATTTTCTGTGAAGGTAAGGCGCCTCATGAAATTATTTCAGATCCCTAAATTTCAGTGTAGTATTTCCTGTTTAAAACTACCAGGACAGAGAAAGCATTACTACAAAAGCCAGTCAGAAAAGGGACAATCCTTTGAGAGGACACAGTACAACCAGGAAGGAAGGCTAGCAACATTAGCAGCTATGCAAATCCCAGACCTACACCTTGACAATGAGAGGTGCACAAAGTCAATAAACGAGAATAGAAAGATACCAGTGTATATAAAAATAATAATTCTCTCCCCCTTGTAGATTCACATACAGATTTTTACAAAATACTCTAATCTTGGAATTAATCCCCCTACTTCCAGATACATTAGCATCATAAAGAACCTAAAGTAGAAGCTGGTCCAACTTGGGAGTGTTGTAACTATGACTGCTGAGTACATCTGAAGAGAGATTTACAAATCTAAGATGTATAAGCACACATAAATTCAGCAGTTGTACTTCAGCTCTTGGTAGCTTTTAAAAACATGCTTGATGGCTATTTTGGCAAATGATAGGAAAAAGAAAAAACATACTAATAAAGCTACCAGATAAAGGATCTATGTGCATTTTCTAGAGTGAAGCTTAATTCTCTCAGCTTTGTTTGGGAGCATTGCAGGAAATTCTTCAGATCTGGTATTTAAAAAAAGAAAAAAGAAAGAAAGAAAAACCAACTTGAATATAGAAAATATTCTATAAGTAGTATTTTCTGTCTTCTCATTTGTTGTGATACATAAGCATAGTTTATATAGCCAAGGAGAGCCACAAAGGGAAGAAGTGATTTATCAGAATAAAAATAATCCTTCACATAGAAAGCCATCGATAGGGACTTCCTAGAGTTCTTCACAGACAAGAATGTTTTGTGCTTTTCTTGTTGTTATTCTCTTTAAATCAATAATGTTCAGCAATGGATTAGCATTCTTGTGAGAGTTTTTCTACATTCATGTTTGTTCAGTTGGGAAACTATGTGAAAAAATTATGACAGTTATTTCTAAAAGTGCACCTCTGAGAAGTCACACATATCAGAATTTCCACTACCTGATCAATAATCTTTCTTTTGATTTTAAACATTAATACAAGTATTACCTGTACATACGCTAGTCCTGCACATGTCTTATTTCCCCTTCTTTTTTGTATAGCAGATGAAAAAGATACAGACATGTAAGTAGAAAATCATATTGCACCAGGCAGTGATCTTAAGGATGGTGTAAAATAACTCTTATTTGAAATAATTAAGAAATTACTTTTTAGAGAAGAGAATTTAATAATAATAATGACACACACCCAGGAAAAATTTAAAAAGGCATTTACTCTTCAGGTCATTCTGGTCTATTTCTCTTCTGAATGACCACTGTTTCTATTTTATATATTTAGACAAATGACCTGCGTCACAATAGTTTTGTTTCATGAAGCGTATCATCAGAGATCTTCCCTTGAAACACAAGGGGAGCAAGATCTTGTCTGTGCTTAAGAGGTATAATAATTGGGCCTGCAGAGAACTTGGGAGGAGCATAATCTAGTTGCTAGACTCTGCTAGGGTTTAAGCAATGCTAGAACTACTTTCTGTATATACAGAAATTTAAAAATGCAACAAGATGACATCTATTTAACTCTCATGTTCTGAGCTTTTTAATAGCGACTTAAATGCCTGAAACAAACTTTAAGGATGACTAAATTACATAAATCATACTAGTTTAAGCTTTCTGTCTCATTCTTTGCCAATGAAATTTAGATTAAGTCAGTCAAACTCTGAACAGAAACTCTGAATAAATACTTTTAAGAATATGGCCTATACAGTAGAGATGGTACATATAGAGTGCTAATTCTCCAAAGAATATGTTGCTATCCTCTTCACTGTCTCACCCGTTTCAGTGGTGTGGCTGAGTCAGACCATTTTTAAGTGGAAAGATTTACTTCATGCATTCTTGTATCAACACAGATACAATCTAAAAACAATTTAAAATCATTTATGAGGAAAAGGATTTGCATACACTAAATGCAGTTTGTACTCATCTTTTTGCAAAACTGTAAAATAACTTTTTTGAGCTAATACTTGTTTAATTCCATGCACAGACCATTCAAACCACATCTTCCCTCTGCATGATCATAGTGGGAGAGGTATTTGTTTTTGTGGTGTAAGGAAAGGAAGCAGCAGATATAATTGACTTTGACAAGTTTTTGGGTCACCCAAGAAAAGTATTGGTCACAGTCCAGTAACAACAACGTAATAGCTTACTCCTTTAAGGATCAGGGCTCATCAAATACTCCATGGGAGGCAATCTCCAAGTAGAGATGCTTCCCTCTTGGCTACCAGCCTTAGATGAGGTTAGGGACGGGTAGACCCTGTGTCCATTCCTTCCAATCACGCAGGTAAATTGCTTGCACCTGTGCTCCCAGGGATGGGAGCATCTGTGCCTCTTCATCAGGTGTTCAGTCACTGGTGCAGGTCATGACATAACAGTTCCCATACATATGATAAACCAATGGGTATAAAGAGCTGAAAACAGCATTGCCAGGCTGTGCACAAATTGCACTGTGCTATAAACGTTCTATAGACTTCCCCAAAAGGAAGTTACACTGTTTGGAAATGATACCTGTCAGAATTAATGTGTATCATCATTATCTTTTCTAAGTAGTCTCTGCAGATTTAGTAGGGACAATGATGTATTTCCTCTGTCACTGTTCCTTCTCCATTTACAGAGTGGTTTTGACAGAATTACAAGAAAGGTCAAACTGCATCCCCAAATGGAGAGCAAGGAGTTTTCATTATCTCTTTTCATCTCTGTAGTGAAGAAAATTTAGGATGAAAATATTTTTCTCCTTGATGATGGTACAAGAAAAAATAGCATTGGAAAAGATATGAGCAGCAGTATGTGAGGAAAGGTAATTATTCTGGGACCTATCTCATTCTCACAGGCTGGATAATTTTATTTTGATTCTTATAATATTTTATTTCATCTTTTGCACCTGATGAATTCACCAGAGAAAAGAAGCCAGCTCAGCAAATCAACACACTAACGTCTCATTCCCTTGTATTCAAAGGTGTTACTGGGAGAAGTGAATTTTCAGTCTTAGAAATGTCTGAAGTTCATCTGCTAAGGCTCTCTTTTAAGTCTTCATAATTCAGTTTTAAAATGCTACATCAAAAATGTTATTGATTTATTATTTTATAGGATAGTGCAGCTGAAGAAAAAAGGCTCTCTTTAATAAAGTAAAAGCTAAACTTACTTAGGTTCACTAAACAAACAAACAAAATGACATAAAGGAAAGACTACTGATCAAATTTACTAGGGGAGAAAACAGACCTTGGAATGGCATTATGTTAATGACTCAAATGATCCAGATTATGAAAATAGTTTTATGAGACTCAAGGCAAATTGGTAAAATATGAGGTCACACTTCTCATGTACTATCTAACAGTCCTTTGCAAAGAATTACTCTGATATTAATAAACTAATTTCAGAATAAAATATTCTAAAACATTACTTATGCTTTCTTGTACTGAAATATCAGTATCAGAAGTTAATTTTCTGAGAATTCGCAAACCATGTGCAAAGAAAACGTTTAGGATGGCTGTGAAAGAGAGTACATTCTAATGATCAGTTCTTATCTGGGCTCTGAAGAAAGCTTATGTACTCTACCCTTTGCACTGTTTAAAACTAGCCTGATAAAGCAACAGCGAATGTTCCATAAGAAGCCAACATGCAGTTTCACATGAGATCTAATGCAGCTTCCTCATCAAGTGAGCTCTTTCTTGTGTCTGTTATTAACAAATACTAAACACTTCGCTTGCAGAGCTCAATGGTGTCAGAAAAAAATGAAAAATAAAAAAAATATTTAAACAAGATACTGTCATCAATCATTATGCAAAGCAAATAAGAGCAATTTACTTATTTTTCATAAAAGAAAAATTACAATGAAAATGAAGGAGACAACAAAGGTAGTTAACACTGTTTATTAAAAGCAGGCACTACAACAGAGACTTGAGCTTGACAGTGACACAACTTTATTTTACTACTATCTTTATTTTAATAGTATCTTTTAGAAATGTTTTAATATCACTATTTCAGATTCTAGTCTCTACTGTCACCATTTGTTGAACTCTGCTGTCATGTATTTCAACTCACATTAGTCCAGTGATAATTCTTGGGTTCACTGAAACCATAGCTTAGATCAAATAAAAATTTGAAACCATCATTAGCTACAGTCAATGGGAGTCAGACTGGAAAAACAGCCAGAGTGGTTCCTACTGCTCCCACTCTGGCCCTGCCACTTGCAAGTTCCCCACATGAGAGACATGAGTTCAAACAAAGAGCTTTCTAAGAAGCATTACCAAAAATATGTATATTTTTGGCAGCAGCTTTCAAAAGCTTTGTTGAGTCAACCTGAAATAGCAGCAGACACCAGAGGAATTAGAAGTTCTCTGTTAATGCAGTGCCTAGGAATATGTTCAGTGCTTTCACTGGCAATCCCAGGAAAGAGAGTTTTGCACAGTGGTATAGTAGCTGTCAGGTTTTGGCGAAAAAAAAAGACACCAGAGATACACTACAGGCGGAGCCGCTTTTTGTGAATAGGACAACATGCCTCCTACCGTAGAGAACAGCAGCTTCATATTGCTATTTTGTTTTCCCGTCAGCTCCCTAAGAGTGTAGCACTTTACAGCTTTGAGTCTAAAATGATTTCAGCCCTGTCTCAGCATACCCTCCTGTAGCATCCTTTAATGTAGGAGATGAAATATCAGCTTTACAGGAGAGAAATGCTACATGCAGTCCCATTTTATGAAATCTTGTCTATTTAATCAAAGCAAAGATCATGACTGAGAGCTTTATAAAATGTTAGCATGTTTCATTTTTACAGTTTTTATGAAATACACATTTATTTTAATGGCCAAATCTTTCAGTTACTTTCATATGCTGTGTTAGGTATGCAAGTTTGCATTAATCTCATTGACAATCCTTTCATCTCTCTCTCTAGAGACTATACAGAACTGCCTGTGAAGGAATAATAGTCGTAACTGTTAGGAAGTTTTATTCTTTGTTACTTTTGCAGGATGACTTTAGTAAGGAAATGCTTTGTACTCATGTTAAATTAAGGTTATTTTTTTTGTTTGTTTGACTTTCACTTCAGCAACTATTTAGTGCTGTAATCCTTATAAAAAATATTTCAAACACATACACTGATCTTTAAATTCATAATATCTCTAAATATGAATGTCAGCTGCCAATGTTTCAGTCATGAGCAACAGATGAAGTAGATTTCAATTCATAATTATTCCTCAGGCAAGCAAAAGACAGTAAATTTAATTTATGAAGCATCACCTGCAATAAAGTCAAATATTTATGTCCACTGTTTTGTTTACCTGAGTTTTATAGAAGGATGTTATATGACAGATGCAATGGTTCAAATAACCTTTGTTTTTTCAGTTCCATAAAAACTCATTTTGATTTTACAGATATAAATTTTACAAAATTCTGATGAATCCGTGGGACAACAATCTTCTCAGGTCATTCTGCTTGTAATTACAACTAATTAAAATGTGCCAAAGAAAATATAGAAATTTATCACTGCTCATTAAGACTGTAAAGACTGTGTTAATTAGATGTCAGACTTAGTAATTCACATAAATGTTTGCTGCCAGTCTAAATTTAGGGAAAAAATAAATGTGTTTATAGACACTTCTGCAAGAAAGGAAGTACTGTTGAATTAAAAGGGTTAAAGCTTTTTATAGTACAAGTCTCATTCCTTAGCCATGTTTTATGTACCTTGTTAATAGTGTGTACGATTTCCTGTTGATACCTTTTTCTCAAACTCAAAATTCCCTTTGATGAAAAGATGATGCTAATGCCTTACCATAGTTTTTGTATTTTCAAGTGTTACTTATATGCATTAATTTGCCAGAGTTAATTAAAAATAAATATTTACTAACAGTTACCACAATATTGTTTTATCAGCCCCATCAATCAGGAATAATTTCCTTTATGTTCCCCAAAAGTTATGGCTATATCCTCCATTGCTTCAACTGTCTTCTCACAGAGCATCTTATAGAGGTCAAACAATTTTAGTAGCAGGTACTGTATTAACTTGAAAGCAAGACGTCAACTCAAGACACAAGTGACCTGGGCCAGAACAACTACCTAGCAGATCAGTGAAGACACAAGATCAAAACATGATTTCTACTGATTACAGATTCAGAAAGCAATATCTCACAGTGAAATCATCAGGTGATAATAAGGCAACATAAGATGACTTATTTGATGTTGGGTTTTTTCGTTTGTTTTTTGCTTGGTTGAGTTTTTAACAACCCCACAAAGAATAGTATTCTTTCTTTACTAATTTACTCTCATCTTTTTCTGCCTTGTTTACACAAATCTGTGATCCATAGCTAAATCTGTGGTGTGACAGTGATAGGTGTTTTTTTCAGTTGATTGTATCTGGCTAGTTGTGAGAAACAGAGCACCCACAGATGCCAGCTGCTGTTTTATCTCACATTGAGATAATTGGATAAATTTGGAGTAGACAGTGAAAATTAGGTTCTATCACAACAGTGACAAAATCATATCAGTAGTCAGTCAGACAGTTCTTATTGTCTGTCATGGTCTCAACATTTCTAAACCAAAGGACAGTTCATACTGAACCTCATTAACATTGCTAAGCTGTGAACATCAATGAAAGTAGCCCGGGGTTTAATGATCATCACTCAGAGCTCATGAGAGTTGGCGAAAGCATTAGCCAGACATACCTTCCAGCACTTGACTGTGTAGACACTAATGAAAATACAGGTGAGTTCTCATGGAGTTTGCCCTCAAATAACATTTCCATTATTGAAAAAGAAAAAAAAAAAGAAAAAAAAAGAAATGAAAAAGAAAGAATGAAAAAGAATGAGGAAGGATAACAGTAAGATTCTTTCTAATGCTTTCCTTTATACCTTGAGAACAAATATATTTTTACCCATATAAATTGCGCTAAATAACGTATGATAAAATATAAAAGCTATCCATTGACAACTCGTCTTCTACCAACTGATGCTACAGTCCTGCAGGTACAATAACCACAGAAAGTGCGAGAAACTTTTAAGAAGTTACTACAATAATATCAATAATACATGCCATCTTGGTCAACAGGAACACTGGGAAACAAAAGGATGCCTCATGAGAGCAGAATTCAATGCCCTTATTTGTGCATGCGTTTTACTCAGAAAAAGTAGAATAAAATAACTAAAAACAAAACATTCATCAACCCCTCGGGAATCAAAGACAAAAATTGTAAATCCCTATTTGCTCTGAGCTTATACAGGCAGAACAAAGAAACTGGCTGACTGAAACATGGATACTTTGGAGGGAGGAAGAAGGCAGCAGGACATTCCAGCATAAAGAAAAAGTGGGCAATGCAGACGTTAAACAGAAGAGATAAAAATTACAAGGGAACACCACTTCTGCACATAAAAACATAACCTGTACCTTGTGAAGGAAAATATTTATTTATTTTCTTGCACAGAAGTAAGAAGTTCCAGCCAATCCTCTGGACAATAATCTGCTCCTACCGCCCAGGATGGGAGGGAAGCACTAAGAAACTATGAGATGAAAACAAAAAATAAATATGACTAAAACCCAGCTATAGTCCCGGAGAAGGTGTGCGGATGTTATTTCAACCCTTAAAACTTTTGATGTTATTATATTTGTTCTATTTCTTTAAAACTGAGCTAATAAATCATTCGCGGTGGGTTTTTTAGCACTATGAGTATGCTCCTCTTTTCTGCTTATTAACAACAGATTTTCATTATCTCTTGAGGATACTTTAAATTTATAAAGTGATTTTTCATTATTCTGTTCCCAAGTTGAAAGATTTAAGTTAAGATTTAAGCTATTTTCGGTTAATACTTGTTTTTACTCTATTCTTTCACTAATGCAAGATGGTACACAGCGTTAGGGAAAAAAAAAAAAAAAAAGTAAAATTAAAAAATCTACACTACACTACAGTGCTCTGTAATCTGCTGGAATGAAGCATATATGTTAACTGTCCAGTTACAATGTGCAGCGTCTGAAGCATGGACTCAGATGTGAATGATCCAAATAGTTTATTACAAGTTCTCACATCACTTACATACCTTCACAAGTTTTCTTTTTCTAGCTTTCCCATCCACCCTTACATGTCAATAGAGCGTTCTACAAAACACTCTTCAACCGTTCACACAGGTGCTTATCCCATCAGAGCCGTGAGAGGTTCCTTCTTCTTCTAGAGGTGTCCTTGGTTCTCATGCTGTTTATCTTTCTCAACAGCTTCTGCTCTGAACAGTTTTTCTTGTATTCCCACAACAATGCAGTCATGAACCTTCTCCTTAAACATCTCTTCTAGAAGATTCTTCACTACAAAGAGGTTAAGCTTCACCTCCTGCAATAGTGACACTTGTACTTAAGGCTACAGTCAAATACCTAATTCTACTTTGCTCTACAGATTAGAAAGCCCCTGTAAGAAAAGGTGAAAGCTACAGATATTTACTAAAGGTTAAGAAGCAGAAAAAGGTGGGTTTTTTGTTTGTTTTGTTTGTTTAAAGCACAGGATATCTTCTTTGATTCCATGTCACACAGCCTTACACCTTTGCTGAAACTCTCTGCCTTTGTTGCAGTGTTACTGCCCTATTTCCCCTTCTGTCTTTCAATTCATAAATCTGTAAATAGTTTTCCTCTTTCACCTAAAATAGATAAACATTGGCCAAGTTTTATGTAGTCTGTTGCTTTTTATTTACCAAAATCAAAGGTTAATAAATATTTATACTTTATTTTTCTTTTTTCTTTTTTTTTTTTTTTTTTTTCTTTTTAGCCTTCTGCAGTACGATCTCATTTTGTAAATGAATCTTGGAGTGTAAATATTTAACAAATATTCCAAATGAATAAAACATCCATGGAAAATATTGATTCTATTTCATAAGGAAAATAGGTCACATTTATTATTATTATGTTTTTATTAATGAACAGTTTTCACATATGGTTTCCACTTCTCTACTAATATCTCAAAATAATGATGCTTTTAATATTTCAAGTGATACGATTTCTTCCCTTTACCCATCTGTTTGGACATCAAAAATACTTTCAGCAAAACAGTAGCAGTAAATGGTATATAGTGAAACCAAATAATAAATTATGCAGTTGTAAAATTTCTCAAAATATGCATTTTTCATAAAATTATGGCTTCTGATCAGGTTTTTATTTAAGTATTTAAGTATTATTATAAGTATTTTTTTAAGTATTTTCACAATTAAATGGGCTGATTTTTTTTTGTTACTGTATCACAAAGTACTTTCCTTTGACTACTTTTTTCCTCTGACAGTTCAGAACGTATTATTGAGAGCACTTTACAAGAGTTATGTAACATGATTAATAATTATTCAACTACCTCAAGCTCACGGTTCAAAAATATCCTTTGAAAAATCTTACCTAGCCAAGCATACACGTATTACAAAATAAAATCTAAGAACTTCTCATTCTTTCAAAACCTATTAAAGTTGAGGGGGGAAAAAATGGTAGTTAAAATAAAACCTAAAATGAGTAACACTATTATGCCTTCTCTCCCAGTCACTGTTTCTCTAAGTGTTCACATTAAGAAAACATTACCATTAAAATTTAGTATGACAACTGTAACAATAAACATTTAGACTTGCAAAAAACATTGTTTCATTGCAATAGCTATTCATTACTGGCACAGTGAAAAAATAATGACATCCTTAGAAGTAATAGGAAACATGCCTTTCTGAAAAAAAAAAGCTTTATTTTACACATTTGATGCCATAATCTACTTTTCAACAAATTCTTTATTAAATCAAACCCTGGACTAAGTTGGATCATGCTGTGTTTTTTGCAGGACATTTACCAATTTCACTGATTTACTACAATGAAACCTTGAATAGTGCAATTACAGGGTCTTTATGTGGTGAATTTGGACAAGCCACACTAAGTGATTTTCTAATCATACAATTGGAACATAATAATTGCTGGTGAGAATAGTGGACCTCCTCTGTAAGGATTGCATTGTAAGCTTGTAGCAAAAAAGATATTCTCTGATTCATTGATGTGTCTGTATTACAATGTAAACTCTTGTATCTACAAGTACTGTTCTCAGAGAAGGGTAGAAAACCTACAAAAATGGCACCTTCATATTATGTATTATCCCTCTAGTAGGGAGGTGCAACCTATTTTGCATGACTCATTTGAAGTCATATTTTGCATATACACATCCTTAAAGAAACCTGAGGGTTTGAGGAGGTTGAAAGGTAGAACTCTGCTAAAAAATACAGAGACCAGAAAAAGAACTTTCTCCATAGCTTTGGTGAGTCTAAGGAGTTTACATTTTGGATGAAAATTTTATTTAACACAGACGTAAATCCACTGGGGCATATTTGCATCGTGCATTTATTCTTCAAGTGGAACCTTGAGAATTCTTTGTTGTAAAAATAAGTAACACAGTGGTATTTAAAATTATTCCCAGAAAGGTAATGGTTCACTTTAAACCTTACATTAAGGTTCTAGCTATTTTCCATTGCTCCTCATTGCAAAAGATCCAATTTAACTATGGACGTACAGCCAAAATTGTACCTCTAGGGGTCGTTATTCACACTGATGTGCTCAATACTGCTAACAAAGAAGTGTCACACCTAAATAATATATAAATTCTTTAGTTTTCTCCATTGATCAATTTATCTTGATTTCTGAATGGATCATCTTCTCTACAAAACCAAAAATCACCACCCCAACTCTTTTATGAATTAAGAAGTGAGGTCTATTTGCATCAGTAGCAATTAAGCTTAACCTTGATTAAATATTATTATTCCTGGAATAGACACTGCTGACAACTATCCTTATAGGATACTGGGAAGAAAACACAACTTTGTTAAACAGAAAAATCTGTAGAATGAAATTGCTTACTACTGCTTTCTAACAGGTATACACTTATCAGGACAGGTGGGCAACAATCCTGCCAAAATCTAATTTGTGCTTTCACTAAGAAAATGAAAAATTTTCATTACTTGTAACATTAGTCTGAAGATACAGGTCTCACCATGCCAAACAGATGACTAAGCAGCCATCATTTATCTTAATTAAAGTTCATCTTAATCAAGGTACTCTCTCTGCGATGCAGTCCTACTTAAAACTAAAATTCTTAGAATAGATGCATTGCTCCCAGAGGAAACATCCATCAAGAATGAACAAGAATGAATGTATAACTGCAACTTAGTCCTGCTAAAAAGATAAAGAAACAAACGAAAATAAAGCATCAGTTAATGAGAGAAAGTAAAGCTAGCCTCCTATCTGTTGCTTAAATTTTGCGAAGACCAATTACAGTACATTGCAAAGGCACTTTTGTCCTTGGTAATATGCATAACCGTATTTTCTTCAAAATGAAATGCTTTTCTTAAATATGCATTTTAATTTTTTATTGAATTGTTGCTGAAGCCTTAAATTAATTTAAATAAATAAATAAATAAATAAATAATAATAATAAAGGTCATAGTTTGATTCATCCTAAAGATTTTGGTAAAACTAAAATTTGTATACATTTATTTAATTAAAATTTCTTCTAATTCCCCATAGACCAAATCTCTATTCTTCTGAATTCCTGTAGACTCTCTGGAGTAAAAATATCTCCAAATAAAATGGAATGGAGAGTATTCTTGAAATCACATTCCACTTTTTTAGAGAGCAGTCTCTATCATCGGCTCCATTTTGAATCCATAAATTATCTGTCTCTATAACTTCATCACTTATGAAAACTGTATGGAGAAAAGAGTTTTTTGATACTCAGTCCTTTTTCAGAAGGATGAAGACAGCTTGCTTTGCTCAAGAAAAGTTTCAGAATGTCAGCTGCATATTCATAGAACTGTAGAATCATAGAAACACCAACGCTGAAAAGAACTTCCAAGATCATCCTGTCCAACTGTCCACCTAGCACCAGTATTTCTCCACTAAACCATATCCCTTAGTACCACATCTGCACATTTCTTGAGCATCTCCAGGGATGGTGATTCTACCACATCCCTGGTCAGCCTGTTCCAGTGCCTGTTCACTTTTTCATCCTAGTACCCAACCTGAACCTCTCCCGGCAAAACTTGAGGCCATTCCCTCTAGTTCTATAATTAAATATTTAAGCTGGAACAAGCAAAGAAAAAATATTTTGTATTCTCACTATTAAATGATATTTTTGCCTTCAAACCAATCAGTACCCTGTTCAGTGAACTGAATAACTCAGCTCATGGAAAAAGCCCTTCCTGGCTCTTCCTGACCATATGAGTAACCATTAAAGCAAATACATTCAAGTCAGTATATGGATGCAATGACTGCAGCATGAATACTGAACAGTGCTCCATTGCACTGTTCCTTTAATTAATTTTTTTTTTCTAACTTGTGAAAAATGGAGAAAGGATGTCAGAGAAGCATTTGTTTCTAGGAACAGCAGCAGCAGCTGGTAATTCACCAATAAGGACTTCACCATAGAACCTAGCTGATTCCCAGAGTTAATAATAAAATGAAAAGGAAACTAGATCCATTTTCACAAAAGTTAAAACTAGAAGAAAAAGAAAAGAAGATAATCAGTTCAGAGATGTATCTGTAGGCAGTGGATGTCAATGGAAAGATGACAATCCAAAAGTGGCTGCATTTCCAATTGAATGTTTCGATGCTTTCTAGTGGTTTCAAATTTTCCATTAGTTAAGAACGGGAAACCAACCATAAAGCTATTACAAAAATGTGAGCAGCATCAAGCTCACCATAATCATTTAGGTATATGTTCAAAGTGATTTAAAAAATGGGTCTTACTGACTATAAATAATAAAGGAAGACAATTGCGTTTGAGGAATACTAACAAAAAGGGCTAATGGGAGCTCTGTAATTATGGCAAAAATAAAAAAGAAAAAAGAAAAAAGAAATAAAGCAGAAATACAGATTACTGGTGCATATATCACTGCCTTGGCAAAACATTTAAAATTTCTCAAGAAAAGGATCTTCCTTTCAGAAATGGTGTACTGTGCCTAAGCAAGATGTAGGGAAAAAAAATGCTTTGGTACCACAACTGCTACTGAAAATACAAAGTGTGGAAGTGAAAGCAAGCCTACAGTTGAATGAGATAGACAGTATAAAAAATAGATCAAAATGAACCTGTCCATCTACAGCTGTTGGAATAACGAGGGTAAGCTTGTTCCAAACATAGTCCACTGTATCTTTCTGCCAATAACAGAGTGCAGAGCCCTCTGCTTTCTTTGTGATTTGTGCTGTATTCCTGGCCTTGGACCTCCAAAAGGAAAGAAAGTCTTATCACACATCAGCTCATATTTTCTTTTTCCTTCCAAATGTGTCTCTTTGAACGATGCACGTATCTGGAATTACATTTGGTGGTCTCACTGTTTATTCAGATATAGAATTTCCAGAAAGCAGCTAACAGAAGCAAGTTACTGAGAAATCTGTCACAAATCACAGTAATGATTACTTCAGCAATTACAAGAAGTACGAGTAATAATTATTTCCCACTATTGCCAGCAAATATAAAGTCAACTTGCTATTAATTTCAGAGCAACAAAGGATGGGTTCAAAGACCATTGTTTTATTTTTAAGGAAATTTTTAAGGAAAAAACTGGGGATTTTTTGATGGTTTTTTTTTTTTTTTTTTTTTTTT